>NW_015160846.1:1043326-1084169 GCF_001447785.1 Gekko japonicus | reverse complement strand
CAAACGCACATGTTCTCTCTCTCTCTCTCTCTCTCTCTCTCTCTCGCTCTGTGTGTGTGTGTGTGTGTGTGTGGAGCCAGTAAGAGAGAGAGATCTTGTGTGTTTGTGTGCACATCTACAAAAAGCTAGGTAATTCATCACAGCAGAATTAATTCCTACGATCAGTCAAGAAAGAGGAATAGCAGAAAACGTCAGAAAGTACTTTGGCAATGGAACCTATTCCAAAGCCTTGTGCCCACTGTGGGAATCCAGTGGGGAAAGCTCAAGCTGTGAGCCCCCCTGTATGCCTTCCCTCTATCCTGAGCAAAAGAGACACGTCCTGCAAGGAAGGCCAGTCACATCCTCAGAGAATTATCTTCTTCATCTCCCCCAAACTGGGGGGGAAACCTGTTCTGTGTCCCTTACACTCATAAGGGTGTGAAAGAGAGAGATCCCAGGGGGGATCCCAAGTTTCAGTGGCCCCAGTGAAACAACTGTCCCAAAAGGATACAAATATGAAGTCATCCATGTATCGCTTCTTCAGGTTCTCCACGATGGAATCTTCCGAGATCTTGGAAAGGAGCACCATATCGTCCACACCACTGTGCTTGACATTGTGGCTCTGCCAGTGGTACCGGTAATGCCCTTTGCTCCCCTGCAGAAAGAAATCACGGGTGAAAAAAGGAAATCACGGGTGAAAAAAAGCCACTATGGCAAGAACACACTCGGGGGAAGGGGGACAGAATTCTGTTCCCATGGAGGCCGGCAGGCTCAGAAACAAGCAAAGGGCTTTAAAAAGCACTGTTCTTTTGCCCCTCAACTGTCCTCCCTGCATCAGCCCAGACGCTTGAACAGAAGCCAAAAGGCAAAGTAAACACGCTCCACTCATACAGACAGTAGCAAAAAGGAGAAGCCATCCAACAAACCACAAACACTGACGCAAACCCACATTCTACACAAGCCCAGGCCACTAAGGTTCAATGGAAGCTGTAGTGTGTGTGGAGTGACCCTCAGGCACATAGCCGCTTCTGTAATGTTCAGTCCTTACACCTGTATTCTCACCAAGAAGGGCTATACGTGATAGTGCATTTCTTATTTAGGATAGTAGATTGGAATGGTTGTGATGTAATGCAATGAATATTAGAATGTAGTGTCATTTAGAATGGCAGATTGAAATGTCTTTCTCTGGTCTGGTGACAGAGGAGACATAACGCTGCACCTCAAAGAATAGGATGCTGTTAATTGCCTCCATGCTTGAGAGGAGACAGGTGGAGCGTAACAACAAGTTCTCAGTTAATTACTCTTAGCAATGCACAATTAAGAAGGATACATTAACATATCAGTCTCCAATTCTGGCATATTTATTTGCTTCACTGTGTTTCCCCCAGAATTAAATCCTAACAAATGGTGACCATATAAACTTAGCTTGTTATTCCTGTTTGGTTCTCCCATCTGTTAAAGCATCTTCATTATGTTGTATGCTAATTTGCTGCTCACCCTCTAACTATGTATGGACTGATAACTTCCATTGCAACATATCTGAGGAAGTGTGTGTGTGCACACGAAAGCTCATACCTTGAATAAAACTTTGCTGGTCTTAAAGGGGCCGCTGTGGACTCAAACTTTACCCCATTTCACAGACTTACATACTCCACAGAGCCCCATTCACATGTGGGCAGAGCTCTGGGTGAACAACATTTTCAAAGGCTATCCTTCTGCCACAATGGGGCGTTCAAGGCAACTCTCAGTATGTCAGAATTACAGTTTGGTGTAATGGTTAGGAGCGCGGACTAATCTGGGAGAACCGGGTTTGATTCCTCACTCCTCCACTTGCACCTGCTGGATGACCTTGGGCAAGCCACAATTCTAACAAGAGCTGTCCTTGAAAAAGAGCAGTTTCTGTCAGAGCTCTCTCAGCCCCGCCTACCTCACGGAGAGGGGAAGGGAAATGAGTTTGTAAGCCGCTCTGAGACTCCCTTGGGTAGTGAAGGGTGGGGTATAAATCCAATCTCTTCTCTTCTTCTTCCTCTGCACATGCAGAATACAAAAGCGTCACCAGCCCCTGGTAAAAAGCACAGTGCTGGGGTGGGGGGAGAATAGGCTAGGTCAGAGGTCCCCAGACCTTTTGAGATGGTGGACACCTTTGGAATTCTGACACAGGGGGCTGGACGCAACCTCAAAAGAGCTGCAGGGGAAAACTGGTAATTTTAAAAACACTGGGAAAGAGGAGCGAGAAGGAGTAAAAACCAGCACTGCAGTGACAGTTGCCACTGAAACAACATTATTCTCATGTGCACATGCCATCTGATCTCCAGTGGCTACTCATAAGCCCTGCTGGGCAGGAGCCCCACCCGGCCCCAGCCACTGTGCAAAAACACTTGGTGGGCACCAAGAAGGGTGTTGGCCTAGGTTAAGCAGGGCAACTTGCACACAGAGGCTTCTCTCCCCTTTTGCTTCAAAACTGAGTACCTTGTGCATCCGTGTTTGTTCCTGGAGCATCAAAGCAATGTTATGTTAAGTGCCCTCTTCCTAGGTGTTAAATAGTGGGTTCCATGGATGAGCAGGCTCGAGTCTAGTAATCAGTTCTACTTTATTTGTGATTTCAGCCAGCACAAGACAAGACTCCAGAGCCTCAGCTCTGTTAAATAGCATGCAATCGCCACACCCAAACACACCCCACTCCCAGCGATAGGCTATTCACATAACATTACTACTTGACTGGTTACTTTCAGAATCCTGGCAGGCTATTGTTCTTGTGCTCCGAGCCCAGCCAATCTCTGGGGTGATTCAATCAGGGATGATTCAATCCCAATACATAACACCAGGTATCCCCTGATTCCCACTTTGCTCTTTCCCAAAGTTGCTTTGCTATGTGAGCAACATGCCGAATCCCTGCAGGGAGGAAGCCACTTGGGACTGACTTGGCTTCAATCATGACAGCGGTGGCCCCAGAAGGACCACCAGTGGGACAGACACCCAGAATCAGGGAACAGCCCTCAGAAAGCCAGCCTCCAAAAACAGGGGCTCCTCATGAAAGTTCCTAATGATTTTCTCAACTGATGGGCAGGCTGACAAACCAATCACTCCCAAGATGTGTCCAGAGAAGCAAGAAAAAGGGCATTTTGATGTTTTCAGGAAGCAAAAAAAGCACAGTCGATTTTGGAAACAGACACCCAATTGTCTGGCCTTTTGATCCCCAGGAAAAGAGGAAAAGAAGAGGCTGCGGCACAAACACCATGTCAGGAGATCCTTTGAACCTCCTTCTCATCCTCCAAGCCATTGCCCAGGGCAGGGACCGAGTCTCCAGAGATGATTTCCCCATCAATAAACATTACCGAGCGACAGAAATTCTTTTAAAAATCACAGCAACCAAAAGGATGTGCCCTGGATGCCGGCGAGCATGGGAAACATCCACACATGGCCAAGTCTAAACAAGGAAACAGAACGAAGCAGGAAGAGCGCTCAGTGGTGTTCCCCCCAGAAACCTTGCCCTTCCCTTTGTGGGCGGCACTGCGATACATCAAGCAAGCATTGTTGGGTAATAAGAGCGTTACCTGGAAAAGGGGCTCGGTACGTGCCCATTCGGTAGTGGCAGCTATGGCCTAGTTAAGAACGGGCAGAGCATGGTTGTGGTCACTGGGATGCCAGCCTCCAGGTGGGGCCTGGGGACCCCCTGGAATCACAGCGCATCTCCAGACTACAGAGATCAGTTTCCCCTGGGGAAAGGGGATGCTTTGGAGGGTGGACTCTGGGGCATTGTGCCCCACTGAGGTCCCTGCCCACCCCAGGCTCCATCCCCAGGTCTCTAGGAGTTTCCCAACCTGGATCTGGCACCCTACCCTTCCCATCTCCAGCCGATGGCCAGGGCAAACCTGGCAACGCTAGACTGTGGTGGAGGCTGTCTGAAGGTCTACAAGCTTTCCCTTTTTAGGCCAACGTACAGCCGAAACTGGTAGAGCATCTGCCCAGCATGCAGAAGGTCCCAGGTTCAGTCCCCAGCCTCTCCAGTGTAAAAAGGTGATGGGAAAGACCTTTTCTCTGCCTGAGACCCAAGAGAGCTGCTGCCAGTCTGAGAAGATAAGACTGACTTTGATGGACCAAAGGTCTGATTCAGTATCAGGCAGCTTCCTGTCTTCACATGCACACATTGTCTGTCTTTCGGTGTTCAAACGGTGCCTCAATTTAGAGATTATTTGGAGGCAGGCGAGACACTCCTTCCTCAGAACAAAACGAAGGAGTGGAAGGGATGAGAGAGTCCAAAGGTAAAATGCGTTATCAGCCAATAGCATCCCTCCCTGTGGGAGACCAAGTCTTACCCGGTGGGGGAGTGTCAGAGGAGGTCATCAGTATGCAACCTGACAAAACACGAGATGGGGAGACTACAGAACGAGGTTCTCAAAGCAGAGTTAAGGCACAAAGATAATCTGATTTAAAGCCAAGATTTTAAAAATTGAGCCACCCCAATGAGTAGCTGTGAGAACATAAAAGCTGCACAGGAAAAAAAAGAAGGGTCGCCAGCTCTCCATTGGGAAAGACCCAGAGATTGGGGGGGGGTGGAGCCTGGGGAGGGGGGGTATCAGCGGGAAATAATGCCAGAGAGCCCACCCTTCAAACGCAGCCATTTGCTCCAGGGGAACTGATCTTGGTCGTCTGGAGATCAATTGTAATAGCAGGAAATCTCCAGGTGTCACCTGGAGGTTGGCAGTCTTACTGCACGGCTCTGATCAACAAGGAAAGAGCTGACCTGGCAAAGGGCATCAGGGCAGAGATGCCAGAAGGACCCTCCACCCCACTCTGTGGTAGCAGGGCCTGAAGCAACGGACAGGGAGGGTTTAGGCACAACACTGGCTCCAAGAGCCGCCCCGGCAGACAGAAGTTCCACCGTTGGAGGATGGTCAGAAGTGCCCTGGTAGGACACGCCAAGGGATGCTTTGCTGTCCACATCACCCCCTGGCACTGATCCCGTAACTGTAGAACACATCCTGTATATATATTGTAATCCAGCTTTGTATGGTTGTAACCTCCCCACACCGCACTGGTCTGGCACAACGTGGGGGGCTTTGCCCTCCTTGAAGAGGTGCTTTGCTCAGATGGCAGTCCGGTTTCCACCATCCGCTGTGCCACAGGGGAGTGTCCTACTCTTCCCCAAGGCCTTTGTTCCTCTAAAGTTCAATGTTTCCCCCCCTTCGGCATGCCCTGCCTCAAGACTAGGGAGGATGTAATGACTGCAACTCGGAGACACGAATAGTTCAGCCAAGTTCCTGAGTCACAGGAAGCCATCTGCGACCCACAAATATTATTTTGGTCAGAGGGTAAAGCGGGTCAGATCATAAGCCTGTGGAACAACCAAACAACAAAAGAAAAGCCGGACTCGATCGGCAAATGCCTCGACCGCTGTTCCACACACTCCACCAAGCCCTCGTTCTCAAGAACGTAAGCGGGCCTCTAGCCTCTGTTTCTTCAGAGTTTAGGCAGGTGGACGCACATAGACATCCAACAACGCTGCTTCCGGCTTTTTAAAATCATCATCATCATCCTCATCATCCAGCAGACAACACTGGAAGGCAGGGACCTCAGCAGGGTATAATGTCATACAATCCGTTCTCCAAAGCAACCATTTTCTCCAAGGGAACCGATCTTGGTTGTCTGGAGAAAAAGACCTGTTGGCAGCGTTCGAGATTGTCAGCTACCAACTACTGACCCACTGCCTCTCTGACACCGGGATTCAGGGGTCTGCCTTGCGATGGCTCTCCTCGTTCCTTCTGGGTCGGGGACAAAGGGTGGCTGTTGGGGAGCAGCTGTCCAGAAGGCACCCGCTAGTTTCTGGAGTGCCCCAGGGAACAGTGCTTTCCCCAATCTTATTTAACATCTTGCCCAGATCACCCAAAGTTATGGGCTGAGTTGTCACCAAAACACAGACGACACCTGAGCCTGCCTCCGCGGGGAGGGCGGGATACAAATCATATGAATAAATAAGAGCAGGAGTTCTCCAGGTACCACCTAGAGAACGGCAACCCTACTTTGCCGCCACAGCATAAAGGGGGAAAGGCAAAGCACATTTCTATGGCACTTAACACACACAGGCAAACACTAGTGGCCATTTCCAGCTAGCAGAACCTTGAAGGTCCACCAGCGGGGCCAGAACTCCAGAAGCCCTCCCACTCTTGTCCCCCCCCCCGCACCAAGAAGAGCATCGCTGCCCCAGACATAAGAGCATAAGAGAAGCCATGTTGGATCAGGCCAATGGCCCAACCGGTCCAAAACTCTGTGTCACACAGTGGCCAAAATCCAGAGCCCATCAGGAGGTCCACCAGTAGGTCCAGAACTCCAGAACCCCTCCCACCCTTGCCCCCCAAGCACCAAGAAGACAGAGCATCACCGCCCCAGACATAAGAGCATAAGAGAAGCCATGTTGGATCAGGCCAATGGCCCAACCAGTCCAACACTCTGTGTCACACAGTGGCCGAAATCCAGAGCCCATCAGGAGGTCCACCAGCGGGGCCAGAACTCCAGAAGCCCTCCCACCCTTGCCCCCCAGGCACCAAGAAGACGGAGAGCGTCACTGCCCCAGACATCGTGTTCCATCTATCCCTATCTACAGAGAAGAGTTCCCCTGGAGAAAAGGGCTGCTTCAGAGGGTGGACTCTGTGGCATTGTAAGTTCCGAGGTCCCACCCCTCCCCAAATCCTGCCCTTCGCAAATTCCATCCAATTGTGGCTCCTCAGAGGAACAGGCTTCCTCGGGAGGTGGTGGGCTCTCCTTCTTTGGAGGTTTTCAGAGAGAGGCTGGATCTGACAGCAATGCCGATTCTGTGAACTTGGGCAGATCACGAGAAGGGAGGGCAGGAAGGGTTACCTCAGGGCTTAGTTCTCATTGTGGCCCTTTCTTACATGCCCAGGGAAATGCTGATCGCCACTTTGGGGTCAGGAAGCCATTTTACTCCAGGCCAGTTTGGCCTGGAGGTTTTCTTTTGCCATCTTCTGGGCGTGGAGCAGGGGTCACTGGAGTGAGTGTATCTGGAGTGAGGTATTTGTGAATTTCCTGCATTGTGCAGGGGGTTGGACTAGATGACCCTGTAGGTCCCTTCCAACTCTATGATTCTATGATTCTTTAAGAGTTGCCCTGTAAGGATACAACAGGTGGCTGGACTGATACTCCCCTGGCAACCCCCCCCCCCCCCCCCAGCTAAAACAAAGCCTTTTGTTCATCCAGGACACATCTGACGGTTCACCCAGCAGGTATCCTCTTACATTACAAAGGGAACCGGGTCCTGTTCCGATGGCCATTGTTTCTTTTCTTCCTCAGCTCAAACAGCACTCCCCAACGGGAGGTCGGATGCTGCGGAGGCAAGCCTCCAGGGGCTTTTCAAGTAAGGAACATAAATATTGTGTCTAAACACAAGTTCGGAACAAAGGGAAGGATCTGGAGATGTTTCGTGTTTGATAACCAAGCTTTCCCTCTCAGAAAGCTGCGGGAGAACACTCCTTGGCTCCCCTGGAGAAGCTATATTTGGGTCTCAGTGTCCGGCAATGCTGAAACTGTCCTGAGCATCATTTGGAGTCCCTCAGGGGCGTCCCAGTCATGGCAGAAGAAGGAGGAGGAGATTGGATTTATACCCCGCCCTTCACTCAGAGTCTCAGAGCGGTTTACAATCTCCTTTCCTTCCTCTCCCCACAACAGACATCCTGTGAGGCAGGTGGGGCTGAGAGAGCTCTTTCGAGAACTGCTTGTGACCAAAGACCAAGTTTTAAGTGGCCAGGCAATGGGAACTGAGCCTGACACAACTTGCTCCAACCAAAGAGACAGCTCCCCTGGGGGAAATGGCTGCTTTGGAGAGTGGACTCTACGGTGTTACTCCATGCTGAGGCCCCTCCCCTCCCCAAAGCTCCGCCCCCCCAAATCTCCAGGTGCTTCCCATCCCAGAGGTGGCAACCCAAGCTCAGGTGCAGGCCAAGGGGTCTGATCCCAGGAACATGACGAGAATTTCCACGCTGGCCAACCAAACCGTGTGGGCCCATTCACAAGCCAAGGTCCCTCAGCAGCAACTGGGGATTTTAATCACGTGAAAACTCATCCTCTGGGCTGGTTACATACCTAGCTGGCTCATAGCCATCCCTATTCACAGGCACAGGAAAAGCCATTTCTGATACTGCAGGGAGCAAAAAGCGCAAGTTCCCGTAAAAGCCCGCCTGAATGGACAAAGCTGATCTCGCAGGAGGTTTCGTGTTCCAAAGAATTCCCCAAAGAGGCCAAAGTAAGCGCCAATATCCCTCAAATTGCGTCAGCTGCAAAAACAATCTGCGCTTAAGATCACCCTTACAAGAGCCATATTATAGTCGGAATTGTTCCCTAAATGTTTTGTCTGTGCCTTTCATTAGGAGCAACCGTTTCCCATAAAACCCTTTGTGGTGCCAGATATGGAGGCGAGATGACCTGCTCTCAGGCAATCCTACCAAAAGATTCTAGTGACCCAATCCTTCTCATCTACGGGACCAGAGGTCCCTAACCCACCTGGCCATGTTGATCATACACACTTCCCCACTGCAGAAATAAGGGTACCCATGGTGTGGAGGGGTGTCCAAAGGCCAGCAGAGGATATGGCCAGAGGAGAGCAGACAGGAAGTACGCAGAGGTTTGCAATCTGAGTTCTCAACCCCAAATGTCATCCATCTTTATGACAGGTGCAGTGCTACCAGCCTAACCTACAGGGCTGTTTTGTAAGGATGGCTATTTCCCTTGCACCATGTGCTATATAAATGCTAAGCTTTATTATTAGAAATACACTTTGCTGTGTGACCAGAACGGGGAAGCGGATGCTCTCAGGAAGCAGGGGTTCTGCCCAGCAGTTTGAGCTTTCTCACACTGCCCTGGAATGGCAGCACACGACCAACCGTATCTGTTTTCAACCAGGTGGGTCGCCGTGTTGGTCTGAAGCAGCAGAATAAAGTTTGAGTCGACTGGCACCTTTAAGGACAACAAAGTTTAATTAAAGGTATGGGCTTTTGGGTGCAAGAACTTTTGAAGACGTGTGTGTACACGAAAAAGCTCGTACCTTGAATAAAACTTTGTCGGTCTTAAAGGTGCCACTCGACTCAAACTTTGTTTTCAACCAGGTCACTTTTCTCATCAGATTTCCGTCTCGTGCCAAAACAAAACAGCACACCAGTTCGTGTCCCGCAAGTCAAAGAAGAGGGGCTGCCAGGCACGCAGCTGTGGAAAGTTTTGACCTCTGGATAGAAGAGAGGCAGAAGACTCCGTTTCTCTTCAAGCGGGACTTTCCAGTCCCTCCAGTTCCGTGGCTGGAAACGCTGGCCTCCTTCTGCTCCTTCATACCTGCATTCTTCCTCTCTGCCTTTAACTGCCCCTTTCTAAGTCACTTTTACAATCTGGGAGGGGAGCGGGAAGACAGAGCTGCAAGCCCAAGCAGGAGAATGGGAGGGATGGGCAGGTTCAATGCAGGGTTGGGGGAAGGACACAATCCACCAGGAAATTCCCCTGGACAAGACCCACGGACAAAAACTGCAGCTGCACGGCTGCCACAACGTCCCCCATCACAGTTCTAACAAAGCGGATCCTCCCAACAATTCTATCAGGTGGGCCACGGGCCAATACTTGCCCCAGGCCAGCCAGAATGACAGCGCAGTGCAATGGGTGGACACTCAGACTGGTGAGACTCGAGCTCAGATCTCTGCAGCGAGTGGGTGACGGTGGGCCAGTCCCTTGCCCTTTCACACACACTGAATAATGCACCTTCAATCTTTCTTCAGTGCACTCTGCAAATGGATTTTACTGTATGAAACAGCGAAACCCACTTGCAAACATCCGCCAGCAAAATACATTGGAAGTGGGTTGAAAGTGCATTATTTTGCATGTGTGAAACAATGCTCCCTCTAAGCTGTGGAGTCTCGTGAGCAAAAATTCTACTTTGTAAGCTATTGGCATTAAAGTTGTGAGTGAGCGATTTGGCTGCTGCATCCATTAGTTTGCTCTGGAGCCAGACTTCCTGAACGAAGACAAAAATGTGTGAGCTGGAAGCTAAAAAACTGTGAGCTAGTTCACATCAACTCAGCTTAGAGGGAACACTGGTGTGAAAGCCCAGATCTCTCTCCGCCTAAGCAACCTCACAGGGTTCTTGTGAGGGTAAAATGAGGAAAGGCGAGCCATGGACCACCTTCTGGGAGGAACAAAGGCATGAAAACAATGATGGGTGTTTGAAGAGAAGGGCTTTGCACCTGGATCTGCCGTACTGCATGCACACTCTGATTGGACCCTGGTGCAACAGCAGACAGGCAGAACAGCGAGTCATGGATAACATAGGGCCCTTGTGATAAGATGGCCTCTTTGTAGATTATCTACATATTCCATTCCTCACCCTACTCGGAAGGAAGATGACAAAAAATTGTTAATAATTACCATATGGCATTGTGTACAGAATAGCCAGGAAATCCCAAGATTGTCAGGCAGCAAGACGTTCTAGCTCTTTAGCATTATATACCACTAGTTGGCAAGCTAGACTTGTTTTTAAAGCAAGAGATGTTCCAGAGGTGGTTTGCCATTCCCTGCCTCTGCATCACGGCCCTGGTATTCCTTGGAGGTTGCCCTTCCAAATACTAGCCAAGGCCAGCCCTGCTTAACTTCCAGGATCTGACGGGATCCAGCTAGCCTGGGCTATCCAAGTCACGACAGAACAAATTGTTATTCTCGGAGTACAGAAGGCAGGCTACAAGCAAAATTGAACAGAGAGAGCCTTGGCTCAAAAGTTCCCAGGTTCAATCCTCAGCATTTCCTATCAAAGGATATGCCCGGGTAGCAGGTAGCAACCATGGAGGGGTGTGGCCAGGCTGAAGAGATGACCTGGAGTAAGATGGGCCAAGGGTCCAAGTCAGCATCAGGCAGCTCCACCCAAAATGGTCTCTCTCTCTCTCTCTACTACCCATTCTGCATAGACTGTTCACAGACACCCTGCACAGCTCCCTGTCTTGCTTCAGCTGTGCGGGGACAAGGTAACAAATAGAGCGTTCTACCAGCCGTGCTGCTCCTGGATCTTCCAACTGCAAAGGAAAGTTTGCATCACAGCTGTCAGGAAACACCGGGTATCACAACAACATGTTTGCCTCCCATTTCCCTGAGGCGCACTGGTGAGGTCCCTGGCAGCGATCCAATTGGCACATTACGTAATCCGCATCACCCGGAGATGGACGAGAACAGAGAAAGGCCCGCAAAATGTGAACAAATACATTTAAGTGCGAGACAAATTGATTTCTTTTTTTAAAAAAGAGGCACATTGTTTTTTCCCTCCATCTAAAGTACTTTTATTCTTGATGTTTAAGAACGGTGGCACAACTCCAAAGGCAGGGGACGTTCACTTCATCTTCAAGTGTATCACCTTTATTACAGAAAACTTCAAATAGTTCTCCAGTTGAACACAGACTAGAGTTTGAAAGGACAAATATTAGGAGCACGAAGGAGCTGAAATACAAAGGTCCCTTCTGAAAATCTCTTTACAAGTATGAGGTCATTCTGGTCTCTCGTTTTGAGCTCTAGGAAAAGCCACAGACCCCCTTGGCCACACCAGAGGCCATCCCCAGGACCCCTGTCATGTAAGACATTAAGTTCTGCCTCTAAGCTGTGAGCCATCTCAGAAGGGGCGCACCTTCGGAAGCGGCTTAAACCCTCCCCTGGCAACGCCACACCTCTCCGGAGCGCATCACCTCCAAGAATCGGCTGAGCCATATTGCCAACCCTTGCACCCCCAAACCTTTTTCAAATCTTCACTAGATTTCAACTAAATTCAAATCTGCATCTGTGTGACACGGAGGAAGAGAAAATAGGAAAGGTCCAGTAACTGGCAAGGGGGGGGGGGAATGACACGAACCAAACCCCCTCAAACCCAGCCAAGTTCCACACTGCTCCATAAATTTTTTACTGCAGAATTTCTCAGGCTCTCCAGCCTTATGAGGCCTGAAAGAGGCAGCCCCCTGGTGAGAGAGCTTGAACCAGTCCGGAGACCTTCCCCGGCCCCTCCAGCAACCCGGCGGGTGCTTATTTGGATGAGGCGTCAGTTGCTCCTTTGGGTGGCTACAGGTTGCACAGGACTGTCAGCCAATGCACTGTGTGTTATGCACGCGCTACCATAAATACACAGCTTCTGCCTCACACCATTCTCATTTGCAGAGAAGCTCCGTCTCCGCACACTCCAGGTTGTGGTCTTCCCGTGAGTGGGCTTGTTTCTGAACAAACAGCGGCACATGAAACAGAAACACCTAAGCCAAGAGTATCGAGCAGTGTCTTGGGGGAACTTCGCATCCAGCATCCTGCTTCCAAACAGCAGCCTCCCAGGTCCTCCTGGAAGCATCCACACCAGGCATGAGAAGAAGGCTGCCCCCCCCCCCCCCACCTGTCCATGGCATTCGGTACTCAGAGGCCTGCACTAGAAGAGTTCATTCCTGGGTACGGAGCTTGAGCTGAAGAAAAATGCCGAAGCACTTTGTACGGGCATCCTCACAGACGGCTTACAGAACCAGATGCTAAGCTAGGTTCATCCACCATGAGTTAGCATCACCACAAAGGCCAGGATTTCGGCCTGGGGAGCTCTCGGCCCATCCACTCAGACCACAGAACCCCCTTCAGGTCCCAAAGAGAACCAAGGCATGCCGGGTGCCATGGGCGAGCCACGGGAAGCCTCTGGGCTGGCCACCTGTTCCGACTTCCCACAGACCCAGGCTGTAGCGACAGACAGCAGGACTTACGTGTTCTAAACCCCACATCTGAAGCCTAGACTTTGTAACCATCGACCACAGCTCCAGCACAGTGCTTAACAAGGTTGTGTTTCTCTCTTTCCGGGCACACGAAAGGACACCTGGAGTGTGTGTGTGTGTGGGGGGAGAAATCAAATGGCTTTGGCTGTTACCTCGGCAGTCTGATTTTCTTTCCCAGATTTGGGTTGTCTGGCCCCTTCTCTGCTTTCATTGCCCCCCAGTTGCACCTGGAACACCACGTTCCATAGCGATAAGAGGGTCATTCAAGCCCCTGCCATGCGCCGACTCTCTCTTCCGGGCAAGCCACACAGCAACCACATCTCTCAAAGCCTCCATTTCCCTTTCGCAAAACAACCTGGGCAGGAGCCATGCCATCTCTCTAGGTGGGCCGCAAGAGAGCCAAGCGGGGCCAGCCAGTTTGTTGAGGGGGGAGAAGAACAGCGGCATCATGGCCCGGGGGGGGGGGGGAATCAAGCTTCCAAGCTGAACAAATGGCCAGTCCCTACTCCAGTACTCCTATGGCCCACAACACCTCCACAGAGCCAGTTTGGTGTAGTGGGTCGGAGCACAGTCTCTAATCTGGGAGAGTTGGGTTTGATTCCCCGCTCCTCCACTTGCAGCTGCTGGATGACCTTGAGCAAGCCGTAGTTCTCTCACAGCTATTCACTCAAGAGCAGTTTCTGTCAGAGCTCTCTCAGCCTCACCTACCTCACAGGGTGTGTCTGTTGTGGGGAGGGGAAGGGAAGGAGATTGTAAGCCGCTCTGAGACTCCTTTGGGTAGTGAAGGGCGGGGTAGAAATCCAATCTCCTCCTCCTCCAGTTTGGTGTAGTGGTTAATTGCGCGGACTCTAATCTGGGAGAACCGGGCAAGCCGTAGTTCTGACAAGAGTTGTTCTTGGAAAAGAGCAGTTTCTGTCAAAAGCTCTCTCAACCCCACCTGCCTCACAGGGTGTCTGTTGTGGGCAGGGGAAGGGAGAGGAGTTTGTAAGCTGCTCTGAGACTCCTTTGGGTAGTGAAGGGCGGGGTATAAATCCAGTCTCCTCCTCCTCCTCCTATTCTTTCATTTTATCTGGATTTCATTTCAGTGTGTTCACTCTCACCCAGTGCTAAAAAAAAAAAGGTTTTATTTTGTTAACCAGACGTTTTCCTAGCTTCAAAATAAGCTTCATTCTAGAAATGGGAAGGCTTTTCTCTTAAAATCTTCCGTGGGCTAAAGCAAGCCATCAGGGCTGCCTCAACGATGGGTATCTCTTTAGGGTCCCCTTCAAGGGACCTCAGAAACAGTTTTAACCACTTCGACCTTCAGCTTTCCAGCCAAGTCCTGCTCTTAGAAAGAGACTGATGTGCAGAAGCAAAATGGCAGGCGTCTCTTGGTTTTATTACCTACGCCTGCTTGACTCCATGACGAAGGAGGTTTTCTTCCCCAACAGACACAAGAGCTCAAAGGATCAACGCCAGATGAATTTAAGGAGCCGGTCTTGAGGCAGGTGTCTTTGGCACGGGCCTCGGATGTGCATGCGCTTCAACCTGCTGAGCGCCACCTCCGAGTGCCAGAACCTGTTGGCTTTTTCCACCGCACTTACGTCACAAAGGCACAAATCAGGACGGCAGCAGCAGCAGTCACCCAGACTTGGCCCTCCTTCGAGCTTGCGAACTGGAGCAGGGCCGGGCCCACCCAGTGGCAACTTGGAACAGCACCAAGAAGCAACCAGGGTGATGCGCAGGAAGCAAAGCCAGCAATGTGTTCATTCCAGCTCTGCCGCTGAGTCACTGCTGAGTCTGTAGCTCCGGCGCGTTGCTAGGTTGCCGTTGTCCACTGGAGTTGCAGTTTCCCCAAGAAGCACTGTGACCAGGAGCAGCCCACAATGCGGTCGCATTCACAATTGCACACAGCATTTCATGGGGCTCATTAGACCCACGGTTCCGGCCTGACACCAGCGACGTAATTACAGTTTCCAAACTGGGCTGGCTCGGCCTAGAATTCTCCCCTCTCCCCCTCCCCTGCACCCAGCTGTTGGGCCAAGGCTTAATCCAGAGCATGTGTCAGCTCGGGAACTCCCTGCACGCTACCTCCACTGGTGCTAAATGTAGGAAGCTGCCGAAGAGCAGGAGACGCACCCAGCGTTCCCTCTAAGCTGAGCTAGTGTGAGCTAGCTCACAGCTTTTTAGCCTCCGGCTCACACATTCTTGTCTCAGCTCAGGAAGGATGGCTTCAGAGCAAGCTAATTGATGCAGTAGCCAAATCGCTCACTTACAACTTTAATGCCAGTAGGTCTCAAAGTAGAATTTTTGCTCACAAGACTCCACTTCTTAGAGGGAGCATTGGACACACCTAGCAGGCTCCACGGGGCGGGCAGCAGATGCCATCGAACCAGAAAGAAACCTTCACGAAGACGTGCCCCCAAGGTGAAAGCTCCTGGCCACCCCCTCCTGTCTGAAGCCTCAGCAAAGGCCGCCTGCCAGGAATCAAAAGCCCTGACAAGGGTGAAGGAGTCCGCACCCGGGCAATTCCAGCAGCACACAAAGGACAGCCGTATCCATGCAACTTGAACGCACTGGGCAAACAAGTATGAATTTGCATGAAGTTGTGATGGATCATTTATCCCAGTTTTGCTGATCAGAGGGCAGGGCAAGGCGCCTGGCACGGCACCAGAAACCTGCCTGGCACAGCTAGAGACGGCTCCTCTGTCTTGTGAGGTCTTCCCATCTGCATCCAAACTCACACAAAGCTGCCTTCTACTGAATCAGACCTTTGGTCCATCAAAGTCAGTGCTTTCTAGGCCTGACCTGGGTAGCCCAGGCAAGCCCAGTCCCATCAGATCTCGGAAGCTAAGCAGGGCCGACCCTGGCAAGTATTTGGATGAGAGACCTCCAAGGAATACCAGGGCCAGGAGGCAGAGGCAGGCTATCAAGCCACTTCTCTGAATGTCCTCCATACCCAAGCAGGAGTCACCAGAGGTCGCCATGACTTCCAGGCACGCGCACACACGCACACGCGCGCACACACAAATGCAAAAATACCAAAACAAAAAAAGTCAGTGTTGTCTACTCTGACCAGCAGAGGCTCTGCAGGGTCTCAGGCAGAGAAAGGACTTTCACATCACCGGCTGCCTCGTCCTTTTAACCTAGAGACACCGGGGACTGAACCTGGGACCTTCTGCATGCCAAACAGATGGATCCCCAAGGTCATGTCTATTTAGACCAGCAGTGGTCCTCTAGGGTCTCAGGCAGAGAAAGGACTTTCACATCACCGGCTGCCTCGTCCTTTTAACCTGGAGACACCGGGTACTGAACCTGGGACCTTCTGCATGCCAAACAGATGGATCCCCAAGGTCATGCCTGTCTATTTAGACCAGCAGTGGTCCTCTAGGGTCTCAGGCAGAGAAAGGACTTTCATATCACCGGCTGCCTCGTCCTTTTAACCTGGAGACACCGGGGACTGAACCTGGGACCTTCTGCATGCCAAAGAGATGGATCCCCAAGGTCACTCTTGTCTATTTAGACCAGCAGTGGCTCTCTAGGGTCTTAGGCAGAGAAAGGACTTTTGCATCACCTGCTACCTGGTCCTTTTAAGTGGAGATGCCGGGGATTGAGCCCGGGACCTTCTGCATGCCAAGCAGACGTTCGACCACTAACCCAGAGCTCCATGGCTGGGAACTTGTTCTGTCCCCTTCAGATTTTCAACAAGCTGGATTCTGTCAACTGGTATTGTATTCCATGCTTTCCCCATCCTCCCGGGATTTGCACCCAAGCCCAGACCGTGCCCCTGACAGCTCAGCATCCAAGCAGCACTTCCTCTGTGAACGTTGCAAGAAACTCATCTGAACATCCAAAAAGGACCTTTCAAAGGCCACAGCCAGCAGTCGGGCCTTCCCCCTGCAGAGTATCCTCACGTTATCCTGTCGCATCTTCAGCCGCCCAAACTGCCCTGGTTCTGCTTGATTGTGCTCTGCACAGCCCGTTGCCACGGCCAACACCAAAGGAGACCGGACTTTGCCTCCTTCCTTGTTTGCACACCTGCATTTCACACCCATAGCAACGGAGCTCTCTGCACCCATAGCTTTTCATCGCTTCACCTGCTAAAGGAAAACCCAGCAAGCCTCCTTAAAAGTAACCTAAAAACACACACAGGATGAACAAGTGCCAAGGGCCGTTCTTGCACTCGATGCAAGAGAGAGCACTGGTCTTAGCTGACCTCATACATCATACAATGATCTGGATCTTCTTGAGGTTTGGGGAAAGTTTCATGGAGATCACCATATGCGCAAAAGTGGAAGAGTTTGAGGTTGCCTACAACAGAGGAATGGTTGGTGAAGGCGCTGGAACTTGCTGAGAGGGCTAAACTGACTTCACTGATGAGAGAAAAGACAATAAGGTCATTTACTGCTGATTGGAAACCCCTTGTAGACTTTTTGCATGAAATGGATAAAAATTATTCACTACCCGAAGGAGTCTCAGAGCGGCTTACAATCGCCTTTCCTTTCCCTTCCCCTCCCCACAACAGACACCCTGTGAGGTAGGTGGGGCTGAGAGAGCTCTCCCGAGGACTGCCCTTGAGAGAACAGCTCTGAAAGAACTTGTGACTGACCCAAGGTCAGGAAAGAAAGGATGTGGTGGCTTCGACTTTCCGTTCAGGAAAGCAATTGCTCAGGTCACTCTGCGGCAGGCGGGGACTCCGGACTGCCCTCATCACACAAACAACTCCAACAGTAACTTACTACAGGAGTATTTTTCAGGGCCCCGATCGGAAAGAGATGCCAAAGCATCTGTCAGAGTCTCAGTGGCAGCGATTCAACCTCTTCCTCTTGAAGGCGAAATTGGATAAAAGGGGGAGGCAGGTTGAGAAAGGGTTCTCTCTGGGTTTAATTAAATTAAGCGTTCCTTCCTTGGCAAGAGGCTCTGCAGAGAAATCAAATCAAACGGGATACAGTTCTGCCAGACAGCAGCAATTTGGCAAATTGGCTTGTCAGCATGTTCAAACATTCTTGCCGGTGCTAATTAAATCCATCTCAGCGCCCCCTCCCCCCCGCACCATATCTCCTCAAGGAAAAGAAGTCGGGCGGCTCAGCGAGTATGAAAAGGAGGAAGTTACTCATGGCATTTTGGCGGAGGACCTTCTGCAAGTGACTTAACGGCTCCTGCAGAACAAGGATCTGGCCGAACACACAATAGCGGGTGACACCCACACGCTGGCCCAGTGGCACCCAAAACCCGGGCAGTCCCGCAGGGTGGAAAAGTTTAGAGGCAGAAAGGATGCCCTGCACACTCAGAGATGTTCGCCTCGTGAGCTCTTGTATCATCACGGAGAAATGGGGACTCGCTTCCTCTACTCAAGCCCTGGTGCCGCTGCAAAGACTGGCTGCGAACTACTCGGGGGGGGGGGGTCTTCAACTTTTTTCAGCCACAGCACCTTTGGAATTCTGACATGGCACAGGGGTCACTGCCACAAAATGGCTGCTGCCACTGCTTACCTTCATAGAACCATAGAATGTTAGAGTCGGAACTGGGACCTTGCAGGTCATCTAGTCCAACCCCCTGCATTCTGCAGGAGCACAGCCTAAAGACAGCCCTACAACATACCCGAAAGATGGTTGTCCAGCCTCCGCTTGAAAACGTCCAGCGAAGGAGCATCCACCACCACCTCCCAAGGCAGTCTGTTCCACTGCTCAACCACTCTGACAGTTAGGAAGTTTCTCCTCCTTCTATCACAGTGAAGATATCTGTGCTGTGGTGGCAGCTGCCACCAAAAAAAATCGTTTTTTAAAAATCTGCACAGTCAATCAAATTTCCAGTGGCCAATCAGAAGCCTTGCTGGGCAAAAGCCCCACCCGCTTTCTAAAAACACTTGCGAGTCGGTGTTATACAGCGCTTAAGAGCAGCGGACTCGAATCCTGAGAGCCGGGTTCGATTCCCCACTCCTCCTCCTCCTCCACATGAAGCCTACTGCCAGTCACGGTTCTCTCTGAACTCTCTCAGCCTCACAACAAGGTGCCTGTTGTGGGGAGAGGAAAGGAAAGGCTATTGTAAGATGCTTTGAGACTCTTTAAGGTAGAGAAAAGCTGGGTATAGAAACCTAACTCTCCTTTTCCTACTGGGCGGGTGCCAGGAAAGGTGTTAACAGGGGGCCATTATGCCCACGGGCACCACATTGGGGACCCCTTATTTATTTATTTATTTATTTATTTTACGATTTATACCCTGCCCTACCCCACCGGAGCAGGCTCAGGGCGGCTTACACAGGATAAAATACACAACAACAGTCAAAGTTTCGTGAAACATTTCAAAACAAATCATTAAAACAATACAATATTAAAGTGCTAGCTTTGTTGTTTGATGTCATAATGATGGCGTTACCGTGTGAGTGCATTTCATAGTTGTTTAAATTTCCAGCTCACTCATCTTCCTCGCATGTAATTGGTGTGCCTAGGCTGTTGGTAACCAACCAGAAATCGGGCTCTACAGGCTATTGCAGTTGTTAATAGTGGTGGTGGCTCCTAATCGACGGCTTGCAGCTCCGTCTTGCAGGCCCTGCGGAACTGTAAAAGGTCCCACAGGGCCCTGGTAAGAACATAAGAGAAGCCAATGTTGGGTCAGGCCAATGGCCCATCCAGTCCAACACTCTGTGTCACACAGTGGCCAAAAATACCAGGTGCCATCAGGAGGTCCATCAGTGGGGCCAGGACACTGGAAGCCCCTCCCACTGTTGGCCCCCCCAAGCACCAAGAATACAGAGCATCACTTGCCCCAGAGTTCCTATCTATACCTTGTGCCTAATAGCCACCAATGGACCTCTGCTCCACATGCTTATCTAATTCCCTCTTGAAGCCATCCATGCTTGTAGCCGTCGCCACCTCATTCCACCAATATGGAGCCGCCACCGAGAAAGCCCTGGCCCTGATTACAATTAGCCTGGCGTACTCAGGACCTGGGAGGGCCAGTTGGTTTTGTGACCCTGACCGTAGAGCTCTCTGGGGTATATATGAGGAAAGGCGGTCCCTCAGCCTCTGGCTCACTTTCACCTCCACCACAAACCCTCCGTGGCCTTCGCCGAACCACTCCTGCTCAGCTAGCCCTCAGTGATATGAGGACAGACAATACAGATCCCTTTCACAGGTCCTAGACGGGCAGGTGTGTGCCACAGGAAGGCAAAGAGGAGTCTCAGAACACCTTAAAACCCAACAGGTTTGTTGCGGCAAAAGCTTTAGCAGCCACAACGAGAACAGAATACAGCCCCTCGCAAGAAACAGCCTTCCACCAGCCAGACGAGAAGACGGACCAAAGGGAGGTGTCTTGCACCCTTTCTCGAAAGGCAGGCAAGAGAGAAATCGAGTCCAGGTCCTGTGCTGCCTCTTCGAACAGCACCCCAATTATGTTGCATGTGCCATTCCTCGGTTACAAGCCCTGCACTGAAGGCAGAGTTAGCAGGATCCCTTCCAGACGGGCAACAATGGCAACTTTAACTTAATGCAGGGCACAGCACCACGGACATGGTATGCATACGAGTGCCTACGTTCATTCCTGAAATATCAACAAAACCCCACGGCCACACAGCCAAACCCCCCCCAAAAAAAAACCCCACACCATCGAATCACCAGTCTAGCACTGCTGTAAAGTTGGAAGGAATCACCTTGGTACTAATGCTTGTCTTACAACAGTGCCGTCTTACACATACTTTTTTATTTTTTAATCTCTGGCTTGGGCTTCATTTTCAGCAGCATGAAATATGACACGTGAACATCTGATTAGCCAAAACCAGACTATAAGCCTTTCTCCAAAAGGGACGTATCTAAAGAGAGTTCAATGTGCTGTTGCCTCCTTCTCCTCCCTTCTCGCCAGAAATTCAAACATTTCATTTATAATCCATGACAATTCCCCCTTTGCCAACCGAGAGTTCCTGTGTCTGACACATGGATGAATGTTCTGTTTGTCTCCTTCTGCTGTTACAGTAAACCGCTTGCTGAACTGAGATGCTGGCATCTGAACCAGGCCATTGTGGCTTTTCCTTCCCACCACCTCCCTTCTTGAAAGAAGGATCCACACAAACACATCCAGCTCATTTTGATACCGGCCCCATTCTAGGGCCTGCAAGTTCACAGCGAGATTTTCAGAGAAGCTGGGTCCAAGCTTATTGTTGTACTTCCCCTGAGAGCAGCAAGGAGCGGCCAAGAGCTATGTCACATGCCACAATTCCAAGGGGGCAAAACCAAGTTTCACACTTAAGTCAGCTGAGAATGTCAACAGTTAGCATTCTAGTCCTCATGGTGGCAGGGAGGAGCTGCTAAGAGTGCGGGGATGCCTGAAGGAAGACCTAGGCTTGCCAGCCTCCAGGTGGGGCCTGGAGATCTCCTGCAGTTACAACCGATCTCCAAATGATGGAGATTTGTTCACCTGGAGGAATGGGCTTCTTTGGCGGGCAGACTCTATGGCAGGGGTGTCAAACATGTGGCCCAGGGGCCAAATCAAGCCCCCGGAGGGCTTCTATCAGGCCCACAGTGGAACTGGCTGTCTTCTGCTTCTTCCAGTTCTGCTGCTGCTGCTGTGTCATCGTAGGTCTGCAGCTTACAGATACGCACCTGAACAGCAATACCCAAGATTGCAACAGCACAGACATTTTGATGCCATAATTCAAAGCGAGAGGTGTCAGTTATCAGACACTGTTAAATAAACAAAATATTGCAAGAGTGCTAATGTTTTAAGCATGTTTTTATTTTGTTAAAAAAAATCCTTTATGTTTGTGTCCTTTATAAAGTTTATATCTCTGCTACCTGGCATTACCTTTTATGACACACCCAGCCTGGCCCGGCCCAACAAGGTCTCATTTATGCCAGATCCGGCCCTCATAACAGATGAGTTTGACACCCCTGCTCTATGGCATTCAGTCCTGCGGAGGTCCCTCTGCTCACCAAATCCTGCCATCCCTGGGCTTCACCCCCCACAATCTCCAAGTACGGCAGGCAGAAGAGTTTCTGTGTGTGACTTCCAGGAGTCAAAGCTTCCCAGCTCTAAGGTATTCCTTTACAGACAGAATGAGGGTTATGCAAAGGCGTAGAAAAAAAGCAGCCAGACCTCCCAAGCAAAATGCAAATCCAGCAGTATTTGCATACGCTTATCCCTGCCACAGAACTGAGCTTTTCACAGCAGCGAAACAGATCTGACTGGACAGAGAGAGACCTTTTACTTCCGGACACAAAAGACTGCATAACCCTGAGTCAGGGTAAGGGATTTAAGTAGCTTCCAGGTCCCTCCCAGGGCCTGTCCAAAAAGATGTGTGCTGGGAGTCCAAGTATTTGTAAGCCCCTGTGGTTTTTGAAACTTAAGTTCTCAGGTGCATTGGGGCCCAATTCAGATGGAGACTAAGATGTGTGGGGGAAAAGGGCTTCAGTCCTCCTTCTGTACCATTTCCCAGATATAAAACAACACTGGGAAGCTGTTTGTCCAGTCGGAGAGACCCTGGAGAGCCGCAGCCAGTCAAAGCACAGCATACTGATCTTGACAAACTTATGAGGGGGGGGGCATATGACTTGGCATTAGAAGACACTCTGTGAGCCTGATCTCATCAGATCTCAGAAGCTCAGTAGGGCCGACTCTGGCAAGTACTTGAATGGGAGACCTCCTAGGAATACCAGTTGTTGGGAGGTGGGGGCAGGCTTTATTCAGCCACCTCTCCGAATATCCTCCAGGCCCTCAGTAAGGGCCAGTCACCAGAGGTCACCATGACTTCCAGGTGCACACATACTCACATGCGCACACACACACACACACATGCACATACTTTAAACAAAGAAACAACCCACTCTGTGTATATTTCAGGCCGACCAGCAAGCTAGAAAACTTTGGCCTCAGTTCATTCGAATCTGGAGCCACTGAGTGAGTCCGTAACAATCCAGCAACACCCAGGTACAATGAAACATGTGTTTTGGGGGTAGGGGGAAAGAATCAAATTAGGCTGGTTTAAAAAAAATTCTTCCATTAGTTCCATTTGGACTGAGGCAAATTGAACATTTATTAGATTGTGCCCATTAAGGGGAAGTTAAAATCACAGCTTTATGGTAAAGATCAGAGAGTTTTCCCAAGCAGCATCCACAGGGTCAAAAAGGAGTCTGAGGCCCATTACACACACACATCTTACTGCAGATTTTCAGAGCAATAAGCTTTTAATCGTGACTTTGGATTGTGTGCCCGCCTTATGTAACATTCTTTTTCCTCCAGTGTTTTTATTCTGCAGCTACAATTTAAAAAGCACTTTTCTAATTCACGTGGAACGTCAGTTGTGATGTGTAGGGGGGTGGCATCCAAAGTTTTTTTAAAAAATTACACAGTTGCCCTATTGCAGCTGCGCAGTAGTGCCCAGCAAGCGCGTTTCATTTAAATCCTTGTGGTTCAGGTTTTGCACATGCATTTTAGTGTTAGTTCTTTGGATGAAAGGGAACAGAAAGGAACCCAGGGAAAGGGGGGGAAAACCCACTGTTGAAACTGACCAGACTTTTTCTGAAACTGACAAGCAGCTGTGGATCCCCATATTCCATACTGCCGAGCACTAGGGGATTCTCTGCTGTGTTAATAGCCGCCGTGAAAAATGGAAAAGAGTCACATGACCTCATAATACGAAGGAACATGTTGAGCGTACAGAATGCACAGTAGAACCCACTGACCCTGGCATTGCAAGCTGGGATCATTGGCAACGTGTGCATGTGCGCGCGCACATGTCTGTGCAAAGTCGACTGCAACTCCACCACATTTTGCACAGGGCTGCAATTTGTATGTGGGAGGAGTCCTCTGGCAGAAGCTCTGGAGAGATTTTGTAGCCTTGTGCCACTAAATTGAAAAAAAAATGGGGGGGGGTATTTCCATCAATGCCCTAGCGCAGACGCAAAATAACATTAATTTCCTGCCCTTCCGTGCAGCAGCAGGCCTCTGGGGCAATTTCTGACTTTCCCCCTTGGGTGGCAAATTGCACACTCAATAACAATATTTGGAAGAAGTTCCCTTGATCTCAAGAGCAGTTTGGCTCAGGAGTGAACATGGTCACAGAATGAATTCTTGGTCTTTCAAATCCCGGTAGGCATCCCTGTAGATGCAGTTAAACTCTGGAAAGCTGGGACGCTATGCGTCATCTTAACTGTTCCACATGGAAATTATGTCAGAATGGGTCCCTGCGTCAGTGTGCAATTTCTAATGGATGATGGCCATCTGTGGCCGCATCAGGCAATATTCTTGCATAATAGCTTCAGAATCAGACTATTATACAACCGTGCTGTAAGTTTCTCCATCACGGCAGATTCCTGAAGTATTGGCAGCTTTCTCGGCACTCGAATCGAGAACGGATCTTAAGCCCAAAAGGACACTCGGCGGCGAGCTTATTTTTCCAAGTAAAACGAGCTCCAGCAACATATTTTTTCAGGTGGGATTTTAGTCTCGAAACTTCAGCTTTTATCCAGACATAGGCAGAGAAAGTTAATAAGGAACAAAAGCCAGAACCTTTATCCGAGGAAAAATTGAATCACAAAACATTCTTCTGAGAAATCAAGCCACAAGGAACGTACAAGTCATGCTGAACTGTTTCATAAGACGGGTCTCCTGTGGATTCTAGCCGGTATGTGGAAAAGATCTTTTCAAAGATGACAACTGGCTGTGGAATTCTGACCTTACTTTTTCCTCAAGCGAAAAGAATTTGAGGTCAGTCGGTAAAGCAGGGCCCCCTCTGCATGTTCATGCAAACGGACATCTCAAAATGTAACTTATGAGTGAAACCTGAATTGAGGCATTTGTGAATTTCCTGCATTGTGCAAGAAGTTGGACTAGACGACCCTTGAGGTCCCCCCTTCCAATTCTATGATTCCCAAGTGAATTATGCAGGAAGAGACGGCAAGCGAGGTTCTTCACGGACCCCTGGGCAACCTAAGAGGTTGGGAGATTCCAGACTCCCTGTCTGAGTCTGCAAGGACTCTGGGAAAAGGGGAATGTAGACACCTTGACTGGAGAAGCGGGCAGGAGCTGGCACTGTTCCTCTCCTTACGCTTCATTTCCTAATGATGACAGGCGTGAAAGGGAAATTGCTTTCGTTAAACCCCAAAGCAAAAAGAGGTCTAACCATTTCAACCGTTCAGGTTTTAGTTGTTGTTGTTAGGAGTCTGACTCTTCGCGACCCCATGAACCACATCACACCAGGCCCTCCTGTCTTCGGTCATCCTTCGGAGTTTACTCAACTTCACATTCATTGCATCGGTAACACTGTCTGACCATCTCATCCTTTGCCGTCCCCTTCTTTGACCTTCATCTTTCTCCAGCATCAGGGTCTTCTCCAGTGAGGGCTCCCTTCTCATTTGGTGGCCCAAATATTTGAGCTTCAGCTTTGGTATCTGGCCTTCCAGGGAATAGTCAGGGTTGATTTCCTTTCGGATTGATTGATTGATTCGATCTCCTGGCAGTCCAAGGGACCCTCAAGAGTTTTCTCCAGCACCATAATTCAAAAGGATCTATTCTTCGGCGCTCGGCCTTCCTTATAGTCCAACTCTCAGGTTTTGGACTGGTATGCAAAATGCATGAGGAGAAATCATGGCCTCCTGGGCTAGAACAGGGGTCCCCTCCCCACCATGGCTGCCAGGGTGCTTGCCCATCCAGTCCAACACTCTGGGTCACACAGTGGCCAAAAATACCAGGTGCCATCAGGAGGTCCAGCAGTGGGGCCAGGACACTCTAGAAGCCCTCCCACTGTTGCCCCCTCCCAAGCACCAAGAATACAGAGCATCCCTTGCCCCAGACCGAGAGTTCCTATCTATATCTTGTGGCTAACAGCCACTGATGGACCTCTGCTCCATTTGTTTATCTAATTCCCTTTGGAAGCCGTCCATGCTTGTAGCTGCCACCACCTCCTGTGGCAGTGAATTCCATGGGTTACTCACTCTTTGGGTGAAGAAGGACTTCCTTTTATCCGTTCTAACCCGTCTGCTCAGCAATTTCATGGAGTGCCCATGAGTTCTTGTATTGTTCAAAGGGAGAAAAGGACTTCTTTCTCCACCTGCTCTATCCCACGCATAATCTTGTAAACCTCAATCATGTCACCCCTCAGCCGTCATTTCTCCTAGCTAAAGAGCCCCGAGCGCTTTAACCTTTCTTCATAGGGAAAGGATCGTACTGTTAGAAGCTTGCTCTCATTCTGGAAAAAATGAAAGCGAAGAGTCTGGGCCAGCTAATGGCTCCAACAGGCTTCGGAAGGCCTGCCCTCAGAACGTGGGTAAAACCCAGACAACCAGATCTAATGGCAACCATAACCTTAGAATCCACTCCCACCCTCGGTACCTTTGGTTTACATTGGAAGATATTAGCTTCCGTTTGAGCCGCACCTCCAGACCGGAAAGGGCTAAAGAGATTCCCATCTGCTTTGAGACAAATTGCTCAAATGGGTTTTGGGAGAAATAGTAGCCAGATCATCAAAGTGTTCTTCTCAGCCCAGTCAAATCATCCATTCCATTACCTCAGACCCCACCCACCCACCCAAAAGACAATCAAGAATGTTACCACGATGGCTTATCGCAAGCACCACCCACACCTGGAAGCCCCAAAGAAGCCCACCTTGCTGCAGTCAAAAGCGGTGGAATGCAGATGTAGTAAAGACACCCTGGAGTGGACGACAGTGTCTGAACATATTTAAGGGTCAGTTTCAGCCTCCGGAATGCTGAAGGAGAGAGATAGAATGTGGTGGGGGCGCATATCACAACTGCTGTTTGGCTGGATACACGGCAAAGACATACCTTGTGAAAACAAACACTGTTGGGAAATCTGTGAAATACAACATGTGGCAAGGGGCTTTGTCCACCACACCACCAGCAGTCTTTGAAGTCCGCTGCTTTTTCTGGGAAGCACTAGCCCATGGACCCTGCTTCTAAGAGCCAGAACCAAAAAACCTTGTTGTCACTGACGGGGAGCCAACAGAAACGATTGGGTTGGATTTGGCAGTCTTGGGTTCAGATTCAAATCCTAGCTCAGTTTTGGACACGTCACCATCAGTCTTTGTACAAACAGGAACATGTACAGATATTATGTTACAGGAATGAATTCAGCAGCGGTCATGGTTGTTCTCTTGATGGACACTGGCCCGTCAGCACTTGGCTCAGGACTGGGCTCAGCAACCGGAGACATCCAAACTTATTGAGAAAGTGGACGATCGAGCTAGTTCATGTGCTCTGTAGACTCAGCCTGGGTTTCTTCTCATTCTCCCCAATTTTAGAAATTTAGTTTGGCGTAGTTTGCAGAGAGCCAGTTTGGTGTCGTATTTAGGAGCACGGACTCTAATCTGGGAGAACCGGGTTTGGATTCCCCACTCCTCCACATGCAGCTGCTGGTGTGACCTTGGGTCAGTGACAAGGTTGCTCGGAGCTGTTCTCTCAAGAGCAGTTCTCAGTCAGAGCTCTCTCAGCCCCAGCTACCTCATAGGATGTCTATTGTGGGGAGGGGAAGGGAAAGGATATTATAAGCCGCTCTGAGTGAAGGGTGGGGTACAAATCCCACCTCTTCTTCTACTACTACAGAAGCCGTTTCCTGGGAAAGCATAAACAGACTTGGAGAATCCCAGGGTGGATGTTGGTGCAGTGGGGAAGTGAACGGATGTCCATCCCCCCGCCTTTCGGAAGGGAATGTGCCCGGCCCCATCTGCATGTTTGCGGCAGGCTTCCCTTCTCCATGCTTACCCCCTGACAACTTCCATAGCACTTAGACTAGCTAGAATCATAGAATGTCAGAGCTGGAAGGGACCTTGCAGTTCATCTAGTCCAACCCCCTGCACTCTGCAGGAGCATAGCTGAAAGACAGCCCTACTACATACCCAAAAGATGGTCGTCCAGCCTCCGCTTGAAAACGTCCAGCGAAGGAGCATCCACCACCTCCTGAGGCAGTTCATTCCACTGCTCAACCACTTTTACAGTTAGGAAGTTTCTCCTGATATTTAGCCAGTATTGACTCCCTCGTAATTTCCACCCATTAGATCTCGTCTTCCAATCCGGAGCAAGAGAGAACAGATCTGCTCCATATTCTGCATGACAGCCCTTCAAATGTTTGAAGACTGCCATCATGTCCCCTCTAAGCCTTCTCTTTCCCAGGCTAAACACCCAGTTCTTTCAGCCTTTCCTCATAAGACTTGGATTCCAACCCTCTCACCATCCTGGTTGCCCTCTTCTGGACACGCTCGAGCTTGTCAACGTCCTTCCTAAAACGTGGTGCCCCAAACTGGACACAGGACTCCAGGTGAGGCCTGACCATAGCAGAATAGAGCGGAACTACTACTTCCCGTGATCTGGACACAATGCTCCTGTTAAATTAATGCATCCTAAGATTGCCTTAGCTTTCTTCGCAGCCACATCGCACTGCAGGCTCCTGGTTAGCTTGTGATCAACCAGAACACCTAGATCCCTTTCACACGTGCTGCTGTCAAGCCAAGTCCCTCCCATTCATGCGACAGCCAAAGAAACAAGAGGGTCACACCACTGCAAGGATTATTGCCATACAGTGCACGGAGAGCTAATGGGGACGTCTCTACGAAAGAGCCCTTAACCCGCTGAATAAAACGGTGGAGTCTTGTGAGCAAAAATCCTACTTTGCAAGCTCCTGGCATTAAAGTTGTGAGCCAGCGATTTGGCTGCTGCATAAATTAGTTTGCTCAGGAGCCATCCTGCCTGAGCAAAGAGAAAAATGGGTGAGCTGGAGGCTAAAAAACTGTGAGCTAGCTCACACTAACTCAGCTTAGAGGGAACACTGACTGTAAGTGAGTGGTTGCATTTCAGCCTAAATTATGCATCATTTCTGTAGCCCTTGTCCTGTTTTGGTTCTGGGGTTTCTGGGAGAAATCCAGTGATTTACTGTTTGTGTCTAAATGAAACCAATAGCATCTCTGACCTGGACAGCTCAGGCTACCCTGATTTCTTCAGCTCTTGGAAGCCAAGCACGGTCAGCCCTGGCTAGTATTTGGGTGGGAGACCACCGAGGAAGTCCAGGGTTGCTACGCAGAGGCAGGCAATGGCAAAACCACCTCTGAACATCTCTTGCCTTAACCCGGATGGCCCAAGCTAGCCCAATCTCATCAGATCTTGGAATCTAAGCAGGGTCGGCCCTGGCTAGTATTTGGTTGGGAGACCACTGAGGAAGCCCAGGGCTGCTAAGCAGAGGCAGGCCATGGCAAAACCACCTCTGGATGTCTCGTGCCTTGAAAACCCTACCGGATTGCTGTAAATTAGCTGTGACTTGATGGCAAAAAAGGAAAGAATAGCAATTTAGAATCAAAAAGTTGGAAGAAGCCTAAAGACTACCCAGCCCCAGCCCCCTCCACCATTTGTATCCCTGACAGAGAAATGTCTTGTTTATAAACATCTCTCTAGCTGAAATCAGACAGGAGCTCACAAAGTAGGATTTTTGCTCACAAGACTCCACCGCTTAGAGGAAGCATTGCTTTCAGTGGGGGGAAATTTAGTTTAGCTTGGAGAAACGACGGCTGAGGGGTGACATGATCGAGGTTTATAAGATTATGCATGGGATAGAGCAGGTAGAGAAAGAAGTCCTTTTCTCCCTTTCTCACAATACAAGAACTTGTGGGCACTCCATGAAATAGAACAGATAAAAGGAAGTAGTTCTTCACCCAAAGAGTGATTAACACGTAGAATTCACTGACACGGGAGGTGGTGGCGGCTAGAAGCACGGACAGCTTCAAGAGGGAACTGGATAAACATATGGAGCAGAGGTCCATCGGTAGCTATTAGCCACAAGGTATAGATAGGAACTCTCAGGCTGGGGCCAGGGATGCTCTGTATTGTTGGTCGGGGGGGGGGCAACAGTGGTAGGGGCTTCTAGTGTCCTGGCCCCACTGCTGGACCTCCTGATGGCACCTGGTATTTCTGGCCACTGTGTGACACAGAGTGTTGGACTGGATGGGCCACTGGCCTGACCCAACATTGGCTTCTCTGATGTTCTTATGTACCCCCAGATGGGAAGACCCAAAATGTTATTGATAAAATGGAAGCATTTATTCACTGTATTCAGGGCTTTGGGTCTGCGGTAGGTGACTTGCATGTTTATGTCACAGGCCGGCAAGCAAGAACGGCGAGCATTTAACTTTCAGTAGGTTTGTTTGCAAGTCTGGTAGACTCCCAGCGCCTCGCCTAAGGACAAAGGGCCGGAGGACGTCCTGCAAAGGTCCTCCTTCTCCCTCCCTCCCAGCTTAACACCTCTGGCGGTGCGGCAACAGAGCACTTGTTCCGTGCAGTCTTTTCAGGCACAGCTAAACACCCCCCCCCCCAGGCCTCCATCTCCACCCAAAGGCAACAGGGCACCTGCCAAAACGGAGGCCCAGCTTTGCAAGAGAGCCATAAATCGAGGCTAGAGCCTTCAGACTCCGACCAGTCCCAGACATACCGATTAGTCACCAGGGAAACAGGGGACGATTTATAGATTGGGGCTCAGCTGCCCCAGGTGACTCAGGGCCCCCCCTCCCATGGCAAGCGGGCTCCAAAAGCCCCCCTTTGGCTTCCTCCCCCCAGACGCCCGCAGCCAGTCATTAGGAGACTCTCAGGCTGATGCTCCGGGGCTGCCAAGACGTCTCGCTCCAGGCAGAGAGGACAACAGCGTTGGCTGACCTAAGTTCCAAAATAGCTTCTGGAGGAACAAGTTTTCTGCTTCGCTGCAGCCAATTTTGTCAGCGAGAAACTAGGTTAAAGAAACACGTTCAACGCGCACCGATGGGAAGCCCTCTGGGCGGGAGCCAGCGATGAAAGAGCATCTGCTAAAAATTAGGGCTCTGATCCTGACCTTAAGGATGGTGCTCGTCTGGTCTCTGCTGCCCAGAAATTATGCAAGTCCGATGTCCGATTCCCAGGGGCTGGATCTTCCTGAAGAAGCAGCTGCAACCGGATCCCTCAGAGGGTCACAGAGCAGGCAGCATGAGAAGATGCCCCCTGGATCACACCCACGGCCTATCTAGGCCAGCATCGGGTTTCCCACAGCAGCCCACCCAACAAACTTGGGAGGCCAAAGCCCCCGCATCTATTGTTCTCCCCTAGCAACTGGCATTCACAGGTGTACTGCCTCCAAATGTGAAGATCTCATTCAATTATCCTCCGGGAATCTGTCTAATTCTCTGCTAAAACCATCTAACAGGTGGGAAGGCAACGCGGGATAGCCTAGTCTCATCAGATCTCGAAAGCTGAGCGGGGTCGGTACTTGGAAGGGAGACCACCAAGGAAGGCTTTGCAGAAGAAGGCCATGGCCAACCACCTCTGCTTCTCCCTTGCCTCGGAAGCCCCTTGCTGGGGTCCCCATAAGTTGCAAGCTAAGCAGGGTCGGTACTTGGATGGGAGACCACCAAGGAAGGCTCTGCAGAGGAAGGCAATGGCCAACCACCTTTGCTTCTCATTTACCTTGAAAGTCTGTGACTTGATGACACTAGCCACACACACACAGCCATCTCAATTAATGGCCTTAACCCCGTCATTTGTGGGCAGGAGAAAGACCTAGCAGGCAGGGTCCACAGACAGTGTCACGTTTAAGACAAGCAAAGTTTTATTCAATGTAATAGCTTTCATGTCCATGCACACTTCCATGAGTTCCAGTTAAGTATGCTACAGATCCTAAAGATATACTTGTGACATCACAGGGGGACTCTCAAACCCTATTAAAATAATATTGGAGGTGGGCAGCAGGCCCATAGTCAGGACTTTGTGGCTTGTGGGGCAAATTTGTTTCTGGTGAGGCTGAGGTTCTCAGTGCAGAAAGAAAAGCCACTTAGCCAATAGAAAGCTGTTACCAGGATAGATCTCTAAATGGCAAGCTGTCCACCACTCTAGATGACAGTTCTCAGCCGCTGCAAGTTCATCACTTCTGCCAGCCTAAGCAACAGTTCTGAGAACAAGCTGGCAGGTGGGGGGTGATGACTTCTATAGTCAAGACAGCTAACACTTAGGCAGGAAAACTCTCTTAAAGGAGACCAGTTTCTTGACACAGAGTTAGACGGGATCCTAGAGGTCACCTACTCCAACCCCCTTGCTCAGTGTGGGAATTAGTCCACTACAGCACCCCACTCTGCTGAAAGGAGCACACATATTTTTAAAATGTTTTTAAATGATTGGGGAAAGCATTTACAGGAGAAATTCTTGCCCTTAAGAAAGGGAGCAGAGCCCCCAAAAGGCCCACCATATGGTCCTGGTGGGTAGCCTCCCACCCAACCCTAAGAGTTTGATGCTCCCCACGGTTCTGGATTGCTCAGTCGCTGTCCTCCCAATCAGGGTAGCGCATCTAGAGTTGGAATCTCGAAGCCTCCTGCATTCCAATCATCTTAGGGCTTTTACAATCTTGTGGTTCCAGGACCAAGGCCAAGAACTAGTCATCAGGTGCAAGCAGGTGTGTAATAATGATAATTTACAGCTCAGCAACCTACATTCCCAGGTCATCTAAACGTAATGCTATGATAAAGACTCAGTGGAGGGGGGGAAAGGAAGCAATGCAGGTTTATCCCTTGACTAATGGATTTTCAGGACCAGAACTAGGCCAGGATGGGAGGTTCTCAAAGGAGAGAATTCCTGCCTGTTGCTTACAAACACTTTTAAAGCCCTACATAGCTTGGAACTCGGGTATCTGAAGAACAGTCGTCTCCCAGATGTTCCTGCCCAGGAATTAAGGTCACAGGGAGAGGCCCTCCAGACTGTCCTGTCAATCAAAGAAGCTTGTTTGGTAGGCACACGAGAGACAGGGCCTTTTCAGTGGCAACCCCACGATTATGGAGCAGCCTCCTCGGAGAGGTGTGCCTGGCCCCTTCCCTGTCAGTCTTCAGGAGGCAGCTGAAGATGGCTTTGTTTTGGACTGGATTTGGTTACGTTTGACAGCAGTCCTGACTAGCAGTTTTGTATCAAATCAGTCAATCCTAAAAGAAATCAACCCTGACTGTTCCCAGGAAGGCCAGATACTGAAGCCAAATACTTTGGCCACCAAATGAGAAGGGAGCACTCACTGGAGAAGACCCTGATGCTGAGAAAGAGTGAAGGTCAAAGAAGAAGGGGACGGCAAAGGATGAAATGGTTAGACAGTGTTATCGATGCAACGAACATGAAGCTGAGGAAACTCCAGAGGATGGAGGACAAGAGGACCTGGCATGATGTGGTCCATGGGGTCATGAAGAGTCGGACTCGACTGTGCAACTGAACACCACCACCACCACACCTTTTTGTCTCCACTCAGGAAGGACGGGGCTCCAGGGCAAACTAATTGATGCAGTAGCCAAATGGCTGGCTCACAACTTGTGAGTTTTGCTCACAAGACTCCACAGGGGAGCACTGGCCAGGTCTCCTCTGCTCACTGGCAGGGGATGGGGGGGTAAGGTTGCCCGATCCAGGTTGAGAAACCTCTGGAGATTTGGGGGTGGAGCCTGGGGAAGACAGGGACCTCAGTGGGGTACAATGCCAGAGAGTCCGCTCTCCAGGGGAACCGATCTCTGTAGTCTGGAGATGAGCTGTAATTCCGGGGGATCCCCAGGCCCCACCTGGAGGGCTGGCACCCCTGTTGAGGTCTCTTCCTCTCCCCAAACCCCATCCTCCCCCTCCAAATCTCCAGGAATTTCCCAACCAGGAGCTGCAAACCCTATTCTAAGGGCATCCCAGTTAAGACATGCGGTTTTTTACATCACCAAATGCGCCCAGGAAAGCCTGCCAGGTTTTTTTTCTTGACCACCTTGCACGTTTTCATCTTTGTCTCAAGACAAGCTCCCTGGGATGGTCAATCCAGATAACTGGTCGTGCTCAAAGAACTCCGCTCCACGATTACTGCAACGTCTCCAGTACAGCCCAAACAAGCAATAACGTCTCCTGAAATATTCAGCAGCTAACATTTCCTAGAGATCGTCTGACCTTCATGTCGTGTGCCAGCTGACCCGTTGAAATGTCACATCTATCATCAAACTCAATGAGGCAGCAGCAAGAACTTTTTAAAAGGTGGCCCCTCAACAAAGGGAACATTCATCTCAATCGAACAGGAAAGCTGAGCAACAATAAAGGCATCATTAGGGTCTGTACACGAGGCACATCACTCCCACATACTTTCACAAATTCTACAGAAATCATGGGACAAAGTTTGAGTCCAGTGGCACCTTCATGACCAACCAGTTTAATTCTGGGTATAAGCTTTCGTGTGCAGGCACACTTCAAGTCTACATGCACAGGAAAGCTTATGCCAAGAATTAAACTCTTTCCGCTTCAAGGTCCCCCTGGACTCAAACTTTGTTCTATTGCTTCAGACCAACACAGCAACCCACCTGAATCTACTGATATTATGAAACACGTGAAGCTTCTTCCTTTCTTCTCCCAAACCCATGAGCTGCGTAAAAGCCGGCTGAACACCACTACAGGTAGATAGAAAGCCCAACTGGCTCTTATTCCATCTCAAGCTATATCTTAAGCCAGGCTTGCCTTAGAATTGCAGCTATAAAATACCTTATTTATGTCACAAGAAATGCAGACTCAGCTAAGTCCAGTTTTTCAAGTGTGGACAGCATGCAGCCCCAAAGCCCAGTTTCTCCAAAAAAACAAAAACAGAACTGAGCAACAAAGAGAACCAGGACCGAGACGTCGGATTTAGAAGACCAAGTCAGAGAGCGAGGAAGTCAGACTTCATCATGTCCTCACATGCCCTCAAGTTCCGCAAATCAAAATGTCTCAAGGGCAAAGGCGGTCACTTCGCATCAGAAAGGACTGCAGTTCTAATAACACAGCGCAGAATAAGCCTATGGGGCTACAGTTTGGTGCCCACCATATCCATGGGGTGGGCAGAGGGGGAAGCCAAGAAGTCTTTTCTAATGAGAAGTTTCAAGTATGCCACTCAGCCGCAAGAGCCTTCTGTGCCAAACCACCCACCGAATCCCAGCAGCGAGTTAACTCCGTGACGACTGTGCAGATTTCCTTCCAATTGTTGTACCAAATTCGAGCAAGAAATCTTCCTGCAAAAAAAACACAACACAAAAACCTGTGTGTGTGTGGGGGGGGAAGCATAAAGTGCTGTCAACCTGCAGTTGACTTACGGTGACCCCGTGGGGTTTTCAGGGCAACAGATGTCCAGAGGTGGTCGGCCATTGCCTGCCTCTGCATAGCAGCCCTGGACTTCCTTGGTTGGTCTCCCATACAAATCCTAACCGGGGCTGACCAGGCCCATAGCCAGGATTTTGTGGCTTTTGTGGGGCTGAAGTTCTCAGTGCAGAAAGAAAAGCCATTTAGCCAATAGAAAAGCTGTGACCAGGACAGATCTCTTGAAGGAGACCCATTTCTTGACACAGAGTTAGAAGGGATCCTAGAGGTCACCTACTCCAACCCCCTTGCTCAGTGCGGGAATTAGTCTACTAAAGCACCCCACTCGGCTTAAAGGAGCGCAAGCCTTTTAAAAAAATGTTTTAAAAGATTAGAAAAAAACACTTACAGGATAAATTCTTGAGGGCTGTGCCTTCAAGAAAGGGGGCGGAGCCCCCAAAAGCCCCACTGGAGCTATGGGCCTGGGGCTGGCCCTGCTTAGCTTCCAAAGTCTGATGAGATGGGACTAGCCTGGGCCATCCAGGTCAGGTTGTTTACTCAGAAGTAAACCCCAGAGAATTCAACCGGAGTCCTAAGAAAGGCCTCTTTCCTTTCTTGGGAAAGTTCACTTGGCTGTAACTTGAAGATTCTCCCTATTCCTTTAAATTCACTGCACTGATGAACTGGAAGTCAACCCCCATCCTGTGGCTCCCCCCCCAGAACACTCATTGGCCCCCACTTGTGCTTACAGCAGTGACCAGAACTTCGGGCATCCTGCATGTAGCATGTGAGCAAGGGAGGGGGAAATCTACCAGGAGATAATTAAAACCTACATCCCCACCCTGGAGGATTTTTCATCCCGACAGCTCACTACAACCAGTCCCGTAAAGCAGAGACTTGCTAGCTTTCTCCTTGCAGACATCTCTTTCCAGATCAGTCTTGTCTGCCAACAACGTACCTGCGGGCTGGCCACAGAAACCAGCGTGAGGCCGATATTTCTGTGGGATGACCTACAATGCAGACACAAGGGCTGCTGGCCGGACCTACGGACCTTACCCTCCCAATTAAAGAGACCAGAGGCACTTAACCTCAGCATCAATCCATGCAGACTGCTAGCAGTTTCACAAACACAAGAAGCTACTTCCTAGGACGCCTCTCTCAGAATTGGCTACTCTGACTGGCAGCAGTTGTCCAAGGCCTCGGGCAGAAACAGGACTTTCCCACCAGACCCTAGTCACGGAAGATCCCTGGGACTGAACCTTCAGCGTGCAAGCCACTTGTTCTACCACGGAGCCATCACCCTCTTCCCACAGCAGAACCACTCTCGCAATTGCCTGCTCTGGCTGGCAGCAGCACCCCAGGGCCTCAGAAAGACAAAATGGATCGTCAGCATGCAGAACAAGCCGTCTGCCCCATCTCTCTGCAAGGATACACAGTCTTATATCAAAGCAGGCTGTTGATCCATCTAGCTCAGTATCATTTGTTCTGTCTGGCAGAGGTGGCCGGGCGGTGGGGGGGGGGGGCTTTCCCTCCCCTGGAATACTGGGGACTGAAGCTGGGGGCATTGACCTGCAAAGTGGATGCCCTGCCCCTGATCCACAGCCCCTCCCCCCAGGGCTGGATGGTGATGATGATGGAGGAGGAGGAGAAGGAAGAAGAAAAGGAGGAAGAAATTGGATTTATACCCCGCCCTTCACTCGAAGGAGTCTCAGAGCGTCTTACAATCTCCTTTCCCCTTCCTCTCCCCACAACAGACACCCTGTGAGGTAGGCGGGGCTGAGAGAGCTCTGAGAGAACTGCCTGTGAGAGAACAGCTCCAGCTCCAAGAGAACTGTGACAGACCCAAGGTCACTCCAGCTGGCTGCATGTGGAGGAACAGTGGGGAATCAAACCTGGTTCTCCAGATTAGAGTCCATCACTCTTTAACCACTACACCAAAAGACTGATAGTGTCTTTTCAGGGATTCTTGACTGCAGTTCCTGATCAGCCCTTCTCCTCAAGCAACTCCGATAACCCCCCCAGGATCCCCCCCTACAACACAATCCAGAAGTCCCTGCTGTAAGGCACAGATGCCAACAAAACAGCTCCAAGCTCTGCCCGTGGAGGTTGTAGAGTCCGGCCCAGGCTGCCCAGACAGCAGCTCCCTTTTCTTCTTCTTCCTACCCTTGTCCGGCATTGTCCCCACAGCCCGCCCCACAGGTGGCCGGCCGGTACCCTGCTGGAGGGCTCCTGGCCTGGAAGGGCGTGCAGTCTTTGAACAGCAGGCCGTTTGTTCTCTTTCGCAGCTGCAAATATATCGACAGGGATTAAACACAACAAGAGCTGCTGCGCCAGCAAATTGATGATGAGGCTGCGGCACTCTCCGCCGGAGCATCGCTGGGCAGGATGTGACTAGAGCGCAGGGTGCAGACGGTGCAAAAAAGTGACCCGGAGAGGCTGGTTTTCCAGCAAAACCCACGTAGGGGCAGGGGTTAGCATCTGCCCGTTCCTCCCCTCCCATGTGCTGCTGGGCCAGCATTCACGGTCCAGGGCTTCGGTGCCAACAAACACATATGCTGCAGACGAGCCCATGTGCCGCTGCAGATCCAGCCAGCGGGCACGGCGGGTGGTGCCTCAGCCGTGCCAAATGAGGATCAAAGGGACTACGTTGAGAAGGCCTCCGGTACCTCCTGTCCTCTGGAGCCAGCTCCCAGAGGGGCAGATGCTCTCTTGAGCTTTTCTGGAGTGTGAAAAACATGTTTGTCCATCTTCCTTGTGGCTGAATGGGCTGGTGAGAAGGTTTGGGGGGGGGTCCATTTCTGTCTTTATTGTGGGATTCTGCGCTGACATTTGATTGTCAGACTGATCCAGCTAGCAGTTTTTGATCCACCTGAAATGTGGTGTTGGAGGAGAGCTTTACAGACACCGTGGACTGCCAAAGAGACAGGTCAGGGGGCTCTAGCTCACGTCCAGCCTGAACTCTCCCTAGAAGCTAAAATGACTCAACTGAGGCTTATCAAACTTTAGACACATTATCAGAAGACAAGAGTCTTTGGAAAAGACAACAATGCTAAGGAAATAACAAAGTGTGAGTCCAGGGTCAACTTTAAGACCAACAAAGTTTAATTCTGGGTGTAAGCTTTCGTGTGCAGGCACACTTCTTCAGATTTCGTGCATGCACACAAAAGCTTACACCCAGAATTAAACTTTGTTGGTCTTAAAGGTGACCCTGGACTCACACTTGGTTCTGTTGCTTCAGACCAACATATCTACCCACCTGAATGCTAGGAAAAGTTCAAGACATCAGGAAAAGAGGAAGACCTAATATGAGAATGATAAAAGGGTTGGAACACTTTTCCTATGAAGAAAGGTTAAAATGCTTGGGGCTCTTTAGCTTGGAGGAACTACGGTTGAGGGGTGACATGATCGAGGTTTATAAGATTATGCCTGGGATAGAGCAGGTGGAGAAAGAAGTACTTTTCTCCCTTTCTCACAACACAAGAACTTGTGGGCAATCCATGAAATTGCTGAGCAGTCGGGGAAGAAGAAGAAGAAGAAGAAGAAGGGAGGAGGAGGAGGAGGAGGAGGAGGAGGAGGAGATTGGATTTATACCCCGCCCTTCACTTGGAGTCTCAAGCTCCTTTCCCTTCCCCTCCCCACAACAGACACCCTGTGAGGTAGAAAAGATAAAAGGAAGTCCTTCTTCACCCAAAGAGTGATTAACATGTGGAATTCACTGCCACAGAAGGTGGTGGCAGCTGCAAGCACGGACGGCTTCAAGAGGAAATTGGATAAACCTATGGAGCAGAGGTCCATCAGTGGCTATAAGCCACAAGGCATAGAGAGGAACTCTCAGTCTGGGGCAAGGGATGCTCTGTATTCTTGGTGTTTGGGGGGGAGGGCAACAGTGGTAGGGGCTCCTAGTGTCCTGGCCCCACTGCTGGACCTCCTGATGGCCCCTGGTATTTTTGCCCACTGTGTGACAGAGTGTTGGACTAGATGGGCCTTTGGCCTGATCCAACATTGGTTTCTCTTAAGTTCTTATGAGATGTCTTGACTCAGTCAACGAAGTCTCAGTTTGTGAGATGTGAGCATGGCCGTTCAGGATAGGACATTTGGGGGAACATTCATTCACAGGGAAACGACTTTACAGCACTTAGTACCCACATACAAAAGGTGCCGTCGTTGTGTTGCAACCAACTGCCCCCACCTCAAGGGGTTTCCAAGGCAAGAGACAAGCAGAGGGGGTCTGCCCTTGCCTTCCTCTGCAAAGTCTTCCTTGGTGGTCTCCCCTCCAAGGACTGACCCTTCGCTTCCAAGCTCTCACAAGATCGGGCTAGCCTGGCCTACCGGGGCTGCAGCGCAGAACTTCACCTTCCGGCTGATCATTCTTCCAGCCACAAGAAGTTACTTGAGAAATTACAGATTCCAAACAACCCCCAGCTGCGGCACCAGGCAAAGTGGTGGCCGATACACCCGTGGCCTGTGGCCACGATCCTCCGGGAAGTTCTACACTGGCCTCAGCAACGCGAACCAGAATGACATAAGAACAGTGGTCTTACAAGGAGGAGTGCCCACAAATGCCATGGGAACCTCAGGGGCTTTCCACCTGAGGCTCCAAAATGCCTCGATTACCCGGTGGGATTTGCATTGGGACCTCTTCCTCCTCTCCCCGATGCTGCATTCGAGTAACTCTGTGCTGTCAAGGCGACCTGCACGGCCCCATTTCCCTTCCAGGCCAAACACCTGGCTCCAAACCCACCAGCACCTTGAGGGGGGAAAGCAGAACAACAACCCCCCAGCCCCACTTCGCGGAGATACTGAAAAGGGACTCCAAGGCTCTGACCCCCCCCCCCCCTGCTTTAACACTCCCTCTAAAAACACTCAAGCTCGGAAGCCCACTTCTGTTTGCAGGAGGAGCCTGAATATGGGACAGGAGAGGTCTATCAGTGGCTACTAGTCATGGTGACTGAGGGGAACCTCCATGTTCAGAGGCAATCAACCTCTGAATCCCAGAGCCAGAAGGCAACCAGGGGAAGGCCTCGGCCTCTCTGCCCTGTTGTTGGCCCTCCAGAGGAACTAGTTGGCCACTGTGTGAGACAAGGATGCTGGACTAGATGAACCCTCGCTGGTCTGATCCTGCAGGGCTCGTCTGACGTTCTTCTCAGGGGAAGGCCTCGGCCTCTCTGCCCTGTTGTTGGCCCTCCAGAGGAACCGGTTGGCTGCTGCATGAGGCAGGATGCTGGACGAGAGGGATGCTCACTGGTCTGACCCAGCAGGGCTCTTTCTGATGTTCTTAACTATATCCTTCTGGTCCCGGCTGACTCCCGCAAGGGGGGGGGGGATTTCTGTTTCCAGGAGAGAGTGCAGCATGGGATAGAAAAGCCTCTCTTCTGCACTCCCTCCGAGCTCCCGGACGCCAACGCCCAGCGCGCACAGAGGAGCATTCACGGGCGGGCGAGAGAGGACATGGCCACGGGACGTCTCTGTTGACTTTGCCCCCTCCTCTTGCCTCTCAGGCGGGAGACAGGGTGCTCTTCAGGTGAGCTCTCCGGCCAAGGAGCTGCCCCGCCCTCCGCCCACCTTGTGCGGGGAAAAGCCAGCCAAGCAGCTCCTCTCCAAGAAGCAACACAGTGCCGTGCCCAGCACCACCCAGGAGTGCCAAGGCCAGCAAGCTAGGCACCGCAGGCTTCTGCCTGCCCTCCGGGGTGCGGTGGAGAAAGAGAGTGACTTCCCAGTGGCTGGCAAGACCCACAGGAGCCTGGAGAGGGGAGAGCAAACCTGCCTCTGCCACCCAGTCTGGGAAGAGCAGCCCAAGGGCAGCGTCGCCTTCTGCAGACCGCTCCGCCCGGGGTGGGGGGTGGGGTTTGGGGGTCAAGGCAAAACAGGAGAGAAGACGAACAGGAGAAGGAGGGCCCGGCTGGATCCTCGTCCGGGATGCCCTTTGCCAGCCCGCGGCAGCCTCCCAACTCCGGCCGGGGGCGCGCTTTTGAGCATCCCGAAAAGAACTTTTCCCTGTCTCTAGTTTGGAAAAAGAAAAAGGGGAGAGGAGCGAGAGCTGCCACCAGAGGCACCGGAGAACGGGCCCCGCAGCTGGGGGGG
>NW_015160846.1:1028086-1043195 GCF_001447785.1 Gekko japonicus | reverse complement strand
GGAGGGAGAGAGAGAAGGAGGGCGGGCCGCCTCCGGGCCAGGGCGGTGCTCCCGCGCTCGCTCCTCCCGCTCCCGGCCCTCTCCATACATGGGCAGGTCGGCGCCGCCAATCGGCGCCCGCGCGGCCGCGTCACTCGCTCCGGAGGGAAACCCCGAACGCCCAGCCAGGAGCCGCCGCCGCCTGCAGCCGGGAGCCCCGGCCGGCCAGCTCTGCCTCGGGCACCACCTCCTATAGGAGGTGGTGCCTCGGGGCGGAATCCGGGCACCCCCGCTCTGGGGTAAGGGGAAAAGAACAGCCAGCAACCAACGCTCCCTCTCAGCTGTGGAGTCTCGTGAGCAAAAGTCCTACTTTCTGAGCTGCTGGCATTAAAAAGTGGTGAGGGAGCGATTGGGCTGCTGCATCAATTAGTTGGCTCTGGAGCCCTCCTTCCGGAGCTAAGGAAAAAAATGTGTGAGCCGGAGCCTAAAAAACTGAGCCAGCTCGCACTAACGCAGCTTAGAGGGAACACTGCCAGCAACCATAAACCCCCTCTTCAGACAGCTCCTTTTTAAAGGCTGCGGTCACACACACTCAATAATCCACTTTCAATCCACTTTCCAACTGGATTTTACTGTCTGTGAACTGGCAACTTCCAGTTGGAAAGTGGGTTGTTTAGGGTGTGTGACCGCAGCTCTCCTGCGTTTCTAATCTGGAACATGCCCAAGCTCTTTCCCCTGCGAAATGATGTTGCTGTCTTCTCCCAAGCCAATGTCAGAATCCACAGCCAGCAACGCAGTACACACTTTCCAGGAAAGGTAATACTTTATTGAAGAGCTATAGATGCATTAACATAAGCACTGTTAAGAATTGCAGTTGCTCCTTGGACATAATAGGATATAGGGTATTCGTATGCACCCCCCACACACACTGCTGGCCAATTAGGCACCCTCCCGGGCGGGATAAAGCTTGCAAGCCGTTTCTAGCCGAAGCTGGGAACTCACACTCTCCCACGGCTCCCTGGAAAAGGCAGACAACACAACTCCCACCTGCACATCTTTACAGATAAGCGTTTCAGCGCGAAACACAGAAAGGAATGCAAGAGCAATTAAACTGAAACTGACTGACCATCCCAACCCCCATGGCAGCATTTGCTGCTGGGCTCCCCCGGTGCCACACAGGGATGGTGGTGGTAGGCCGTAGGCCAACAGAAATATTAGAGCAGGGGTGTCGAACTCATTTGTTATGAGGGCCAGGTCTGACACAAATGAGACCTTGTTGGGCCGGGCCAGGCTGGGTGTGTCATAAAATGTAATGTCAGGTAGCGGAGAGACAAACTTTATAAAGGACACAAACAAAAACGTTTTGGGTTTTTATTTAAAGTAAAAACATGCTTAAAACATATTGCAATATTTTGTTTATTTAACAGTGTCTTATAACTGACACCCCTTGCTCACAATTATGGCATCAAGATGTCTGTGGTTTTGGAATCCTGAGTATGCTGTTCAGGTGTGTATCTGTAAACTGCAAACCTACGATGACGCAGCAGCAGCAGAACTGGAGGAAGAAGCAGAAGACAGCCAGTTCCACTGTGGGGCTGATAGAAGCCCTCCGGGGGCCGCGTGTTTGTCACCCCTGCATTAGAGGGCCTGCAAAATGAATGAGAATTGTGAGTGAAGTCTGTGGCAGAAAGGCACCCAGGGAGAGAGGGAGGGAGGGAGGGAGAAGACACGAGGACAGATGCAGGCAGGTGCCCATCTGCAAACTTGGTTCAAGGCGGGAGCAAGTCTGGGGGGGAAATTGACCTTCTACATCTAATGAAGATAGATTCGGGGATTGGTTTGAAGCAGCAGAATACAGTCTGACTCCAATGGCACCTTTAAGACCAACAAAATAGCATTCCGGGTATCAGCTTTTGCAGACAGAAGCTTATACCCTGAATAAAACTTTATTGGGTCTTAAAGGTGCCCCTGGCGTCAGACTTCATCCTGCTGCTTCCAGTGAGTTACCCACAGCCAGTCCTTACAGGCAGGTCTTCAGCCAAGTCCTGGTGCCCCTGTGAAGGGGCACCAGTGTCCTCTAGTGGGCATCAGCCACAATGACAGGGGAGTTCCACAGAGACTCCCAGCAATTCTTCTGCCCCCCCAAAATATAGTCTCATGCTAAGGTTTGGTGGTTCTTTTCCCCACCTGCCCTGTTAAACCCCATTTATAGGCCAAGCTGGGGGGGGGGTGTTAGCTGATTCCACCTTTGAACCACTCTGACCGTGAAAAAGTTTTTCCTAATATCCAGCCGATACCTTTCTGCATGTGATTTAAACCCATTGCTTCAGGTCCTGTCCTCTGCTGCCAACTGGAACAGCTCCTTGCCCTCCTCCAAAGGACAGCCTTTCAGATATTTAAAGAGAGCAGTCATGTCCAGTGTTCCAGTGTTCCCTCTAAGCTGAGTTAGTGTGAGCTAGCTCACAATTTTTTAATTTCCAGCTCACACATTTTTGACTTAGCTCAGGAAGGATGGCTCCAGAGCAAACTAACTTATGCAGTAGTCAAATCACTTGCTCACAACTTTTAATGCCAGTGGCTCACAAAGTAGCATTTTTGCTCACAAGACTCCACAGCTTAGAGGGAGCAATCACGTCCCCCCTCAGTCTCCTCTTCTCCAGACTAAACATTCCCAGGGCCCTCAGCCTTTCCTCGTAGGGCTCAGTCTCCAGACCCCTGATCATCCTCGTCACTCTCTTCTGCACCCTCTCGATTTTGCCCACATCCTTTTTGTTGGTCCAGGCATCTAGAGCGGGGCCCCCCTCGTGGAAACGTATTTCCAGAGGAAGGAAGGCAGAATCCTTTGGCAAGGACGGTTCTCACCTTTTGGGGGGGCGGGGGTTTCAGGCATGGGTGCCTCACCCGTCTGCCACATCGCTGGGCCATGAAAGGCATTGGCAGTTACATTTTGAAATGAAATGTCAGCGATCGTGGCAGGGAAGTGTTTCCCACCTCTGGCTTGACTCAGTCATGTTCCAACAGCTGCATCGCCACACTGCCACCGCCTGGCCGGAGCATCCCACTGCAGGGATTTTCTTAGCTGAGTAGATTCTTCCGCCTTCCGGGTCCAGACCAGGACGTCTCCCACCGAGAGCTAACACCTTCCCAGAAGGGAGTCGGTGTGCCCACCCTCTCTAAGGAGTGGTTCCCATTTTATCTACTCGCCGAGGCTTTTGAATCGCTGGGTGGACGATGAGCTGGGGACGACAGGCTGGCTGCTCACACCAGCGCGGGGCTCGAACTGACACAGTTCGGATGTTAAGACAGTGGGATATACCCACTCTGCCACCACTAGACACGTTCCTACCTGTGATCAATATGATTTAAAAGAGGAGATTTCTTGAACCGTTTGGTGCTTAGGAGGAAGAGGGAATTCTGAATTCTTCATTGATTATTTATCTGCTTTATTTATTCTCCGCATTTCTCCCCAGTGGAGACCCAGAGCGGCTTACATCCTTCTCCTTGCCTTCATTTTATCTTCACCACAGGCCCTGTGAGGTAGGTTCAACTGAGAGCACGTGACTGGCCCATGGTCCCCCCAGCGAGGTTTCGTGGCAGAGTGGGGATTTGTTGGAATCCACAAGGGTCCCCACATGTGTCAGGAAAGAGTTGATCTGTTGTTTGTGTTTACAACCAGTAGTTAATTAGCATAGAGCTTATTAGACATCCTGTAGAATGGCTCAAGGGGTTAAGACGCTGGACTGCAGACCGGAAGGTCGGTAGCTTGGCAGTCCGAGACCTGAGTGCCGCATGACGGAGTGAGCACCCGTCTCTGGCCCCAGCTCCTGCCAAACCTAGCAGTTCAAAAGCAAGAAATTGCAAGTCGATAAATAGGCACCGCTTCGGTGGGAAGGTAACAGCGTTCCATGCACCTCGGAGTCTAGTCATGCCGGCCACATGACCACAGAAATGTCTTCGGACAGCGCTGGCTCTTCGGCTTGGAAACTGAGAGGAGCACCGCCTCCTAGAGTCGGATTCAACTGGCTTTCGAGCAAGGGAAACCTTTACCTTTACCTTTTAGAAGTTCCTGCTGGAGAAAGAGGAGGTAATATTCTAAATAAGGGAATCAGGAGTTTCTGGTTAAACAGTTTTATTGGGGTTATTATATGCTTTTGGTCACATAGGCAGTTTTGGGGAACTTTCGTTTTCTTTGTTCTCTTCAGAAGAAGGGTTTTTAGCCAAGCTGGTGTGTAGACAGGAGGAGTTAGCTAGTCTGTTTCTTCTTTGTTATTTTCAGTTCCGATGTGACCATCCCTTTTATTTCTTAGTAAAGTTTTCTTTTTAATCAAACACACAAGACTACTGAATGAATGTTTGGCTGACATACCGCTGCACCCACCTCAAAAAAGAAAGGAGAAAAATGCTGTTAAGTGACCTCCACGCCTGAGAGGAGATGAATGGTGAGTGTCAGTTTTCTTCCCAGAATTAGAAAAGAGGCCTTTACACATTTATCCCCTATTTTGACATATGTATGGCTTTGCTGTCCTTTCCCCGCCTTGATTAAATCAAAACAACTGTTGACCTTATCACCTTAGCTTGCTATTTAGTTTTGTCTTTGCAAATCTTAAAGCATCTTCATCATGAAACATCTTTGTTTTAATTTGCTGTTGAGCCCCTGAATATAAGTTTGAACTCTATACCTTCCATTCCAATGTATTTGAAAAAGTGTGCATGCGTGCGAGGAGGAGGAGATTGGATTTCTCGCCCACCCTTCACTACCTGAAGGAGTCTCAGAGGGGTTTGCAAACTCCTTTCCCTTCCCCTCCCCACAACAGACACCCTGTGAGGTCGTTGGGGCTGAACAGGGGTCGTTTCGTAGAAAAAGAGCTAGGGGAACTCATTAGCATAACTCATTAGCATATGCCACACCCCCTGACATCACTGGAAGTGTGTCATGAGGCCACCCCCCCTGGCATCACCGGACGTGTGTCATAAGGACACACCCCCTGCCATCACTGGAAGTGTGTCATAAGGCCACACCCACCACTCAGTTAGTCTTAGTCTTAAAGGTTAGTCTTAAAGGTGCTATTTGTTAGTCTTAAAGGTGCTATTTGAACTCTTGGACTATTTTGCAGCAACAGACTAACACAGCTACCTCGGGGAAGCTCCTGGATGGGGCTGGGAGTCCTTGCGGAGGCCACGTGGAGTGGCCTCGGCCAGGCAGAGGGGGAGGACGCCAACTTACCCTCCTGCTTCTTCCTCCTTATGCAACAGAATGAGGCTGGAAGCAGGGGGCGGGGCTTTGTCGTGTGCCCCGCCCCCTGCACCTCACCCGGGGGAACTGCGATCTCCCGCGATCCCCCCCGAAATGACCTCTGGGGCTGAGGGAGCTCTTGACAGAAACGGCTCTTTTTTCAAGAACAGCTCTTATCAGAACTATGGCTTGCCCAAGGTCACACCAGCAGGTGCGAGTGGAGGAGTGGGGAATCAAACCCGGTTCTCCCAGATTAGAGTCCGCGCACTTAACCACGACACCAAACTGGCTCTCACACCTTGAATAAACCTTGGTTGGTCTTAAAGGAGCCAACTGGACTCTAAATTTGTTCTGCTGCTTCAGACCGACACGGCTGCCCCACCTGGAGCTCACACAACACTACAGGGCTCCTTGTATTGCGCTATGCATTTTTAGTGCTCTGCTGATTTTTTTCCCCAACAAGATTTGAACCCAGGTCTCCTCCCAGGTCCTAGTCGTACATTCTAAGCACTACACCGCATTGGCTCTCATTTGATTTGGAGACTGTGAGAATGGCATCAGAACTAGACAGGGTTGCCAACTCCAGTTTGGGAAACTCCTGGAGATTTGGGGGTAATGGCTGGGGAGAGAGCTCAGCAGAGATGTGATGATGCCGTAGAGTCCACCCTACAAAGCAGTCGTTTTCTCCGGGGGATTGATCTCTGTTGTCTGGAGATCTCCAGGCCCTACCTGGAGCTTGGCATCCCTAGCAGGAAACATTCTTAATGAAGCAACACAGAGAAGGAAGGAAGGAGCTTCTGTGCCCAAAACCATTTGGGGGAGGCAGGAATGGACCCTTAAAGAGACCAAACATGGGGCCAGGCCTTCATTGGACCGGGCTGCAAAACACTCTGTTGCAATCCCAACTTTCCCAAGAAACAGAACTTTCCAACCAGCCTTTCTGCTAAATTCAAGTCCTCTCTGGTGGGCTTGGGACAAAGTGCCGCACCCCCCCCCTCCAGGGGGGAGAACCAGAACCCAGGACAAAGGAAGCGGTACTGTCTCCTGACACTACAGGCATTCTCGGGGGGGGGGGGGGGTGTCTTAATTGTTAGGGAATGGCTCTGCCCAAGCATGTACAGCTGAAGGGAGTGGCAGAGGTGTACGCTAGGAGACACTAGAACTCAAGGGCATCCCATGAAGCTAATGGGCAGTAGGTTCAGGAAATACTACTGTACACAGAGAGTTATTAAAATGTGGAATTTTCTACCAGAGGATGTAGTGATGGGCACAGGAATACACAGCTTGAAAAGGGGATTGGATAAATTCATGGAGGATAAGTCTATCGATGGCTACTAGCCATGGAGGCTGAGGGGAACCTCCTCCATGTTCAGAGGCACTAATCCTCTGAATCCCAGAGCCAGGAGGCAACCTCAGGGGAAGGCCTCGGCCTCTATGCCCTGTTGTTTGCCATCTAGAGGGACTGATTGGCCACTATGAGAGACAGGGTGCTGGACTGGACGGACCACTGATCTGACCCAGCAGGGCTCTTCTGAGGTTCTTCTCAGGGGGAAGGCCTCGGCCCCTCTGCCCTGTTGTTGGCCCTCCAGAGGAACTGGTTGGCCCCTGTGTGAGACAGGAGGCTGGACTGGATGGACCTTCACTGGTCTGACCCAGCAGGGCTCTTTTGAGGTTCTTCTCATGGGAACTGGTCCCCGCTGCTGGACCTCCTGATGGCCCCTGGTATTTCTGGCCACTGTGTGACACAGAGTGTTGGACAGGATGGGCCTTTGGCCTGATCCAACATTGGCATCTGTTATGTTCTTATGGGGAAGGCCTCGACCTCTGCCCTCTCTGCCCTGTTGCTGGTTATCCAGAGGAACTGGTTGGCCACTGTGTGAGGCAGGAAGGATGCTAGACTCAGTGGACCACTGGTCTGATCCAGCAGGACTATTTTGCTGCTCTTATGAAAAGCACTTTCTGTCCCTGGCCTTTTTATATTGTCTGGCTGACCTTTTTAGCCAATCAGGGATCAATATTTCTCTAGCCCCCAGCTCATTGGTTTTTAGCTAAAAGGCCCATGAGAAAAGAGAGACGGTTAACTGACCGATCCTATACTTGGCCAGTTAAGTGTGATACTTTTGGATCACTCTCCCCAATATGAATAGGAGGTGAATCCAGTAGCTGCTTATAAATTGGCAGATTGGCCAGAGGCCTACCATTTGGAAATAATCCAATAATAGAAGGCAAAAACAAGTGTAAACAGACTCACCACTTACCAGTTGCCAAAATGCTAAAGAACATGTAATAGGCAGCAGCGAATACAAAGTAGCCACATAGGAAAAATACAAAATGGAGAACTTGTGTAATAATACACTACAATAGAGAAATCCACAGAATAATGGAGAACTAATATAATAATGTGACGTTGTGTCCGGATGTTTGATTACAGCATTTCAAAGTTCATCCTTCATCAGGGTGTTCCCTTTACGTTGCTGTGGTTTCCATACTTTTACTCATATGCACTGAGAACAATAACAATTCAGTACAAGAATGGACACGAATCTCTAATGTGTAATCAGCTTCAGCAGCTTCAGACTCTCAACGGGACCGTTGCTCTCATCTTGCACCATGGAGGCTGGACATGCGTTCAGCATCCAACACCATCTCCTTAGCTAGAATAGGTAACCTATCTCTTTCTCTTACCTGCACTCTCCAGAATGTATTTCCTTTAAGAAAAGATACATCAGTTTTAGACTTGATTACTGACTCTGTGTAACTTTGTAAGTCTGCTGCCACACCTAGTCCCATCTTTGCTGTGTTTAAAGCCTTTGAGCGCTCTGCTATTTTTCTCATGGTTCCCTGGCAGTACCAACTCCAGAGAATCTGACAGTAAGCACAGTTTTAACTTAGAGACATGCCTTCCCTCTTCCCACAAACAGCTGGGAACTGTGGGACTGCAACAGCCCTCGAAGTCTCTGCCCTGGCCAAGCTACAGTGCTCAGGATTCTGTGGAGGAGGGCCTGCCTGGAACAAGCCGGCAGGTGGAGGGTGATGACCTCTATAGCCAAGAAAGCTAACACTGGGGCAGAAAAACTCTCTTAAAGGAGACCAGTTGCTTGACACAGAGTTAGAAGGGATCCTAGAGGTCACCTACTCCAACCCCCTTGGCTCAGTGTGGGAATTAGTCCACTACAGCACCCCACTCTGCTTAAAGGAGCGCACGGCTTTTAAAAATGGTTTTAAATGATTGGGGAAAGCATTTGCAGGATAAGTTCTTGTGGGACTGTGCCTTTAAGAAAGGGGGCGAAGCCCCCAAAAGCCCCATTGTAGCTACAGGCCTGCTCCATCCTCAGATCTCCAGGTATTTCCAAACCCAGAGTTGGCACCCCTATCTGTAAATGTCTCTGTCTGTCTGTCTGTCTCTGTAAATTAATGTTCTGTTTCCTTCCCTTCTGGGGGAGGGCCCGTGTTCTCTTGCTGCAACAGGAGTTGATGGTTCCGTCTCTGGTCTTAGACCCAGATTGGCTCATCCAGTGACACACACGAGCTACCCTTTGACGTTGTACTCCATTGGGCAGGGAGCGCCTGGGTGCCGTGTCCATCTCTACAACCCATCTAAGTAGGGTTTTATCGACAAGCCTTCCTGGCCCCACCCAAGATGTTCTGCTGCCAGGTGGAACCTTCAGATGGGATACCGTGCCACCCCCTTTCCCTGCTAATCAACATGGGGCACGATCGGATTAGTAGTTAATCAGATGCTCCCATGCGTTCATGCCCTTGCACCTGGCAAATTGGGTTTCATGGATCACGCCAGTCTGTGTCGTGCTTTGCCACCCTCCATGATGGCCAAGCCCACCGACTCTATCTGGGGAAGGGGCCGCCAGAGGCCTTTGGGGAGGCCCGGCATGGAAGCCCTTTCTCGCCCGAGGGAGAACCGAACCTTCTGGACCTGCACCATTCCCTTTTGGCAGCTCTTTCGCTTCGCCTCAGGCCCCAGTGCTCAGCCCGGGCTGGACAAATTCCTCCGAGCCACAGACATCTTTTATGCGCCAGCAGGTTCCTTTTCTTCTCACAGCCTGCAGGGATGGTGCAGGGCGCGTGGACCAGAACAGTGTGTCGGCTGAGCGGCAGGAAGCCCCCTGCGCTCTCTTTGTGCTGTGCCCAGATTAGAATCTCTCCCAGGGAGGGATTTGCTTGTGTGGAAAACATGCGCTACCCCCCTCCCCGTCTCCTGACCCCGCTCAGGAATAATTGTAGGGTGATGGTGCTTCAAAGAGGATTAGCCCCGTGCGCTGGAGTCTGTGCGGAAGACTTTGTTCCCTATAAATAAGTTCTCCCCCCCCTCTGCCGCTGCCACCTTCTCTCGAGGAGGGCCTTGCTGCGCTGAGGTTGAGCCGCCGCTCGTCGCTATGGCGACAGCGTCCTGGCAACCGCTCCCGACAGCTGCCTCAGTTCTCCTCCACCAGGGCCCAGTGGCAGCGGGCCCAGCCAAGAGGAAGAGGCGAAGGGGGTCTGTCGCTGCAGTGGCAAGAGAAGACGGGCACGGGGGCACCCGGCTGGCTAGCTTGGCGCGACAGCCCACCCCGAGGGCCACTCTGCTAGGATGCTCAGGAGGTGTGGGACGGTGCCGCCCGGCCCTCGCCAGAGCCAGGTAAGCAGGTGGGTGGCCTTCTTTGCAACTTCAGCTCGGGCTCGGTCGGTGGGGCAGGGGATACTTGGGGTGCCTGTTTTTCTCACGCCCAGACTCCCTTCAGTAACGTCCGCATTTGCAGGTGAGTTGGCGGAGAGATTGCACGGCACATATTTTTAGGCTGTGCGTGTGTGTGTGTGGGGGGGGGGTTTGCTGCCGAAACCCACAGCACGGTGGAGTGTCGTCTTGTTCCCTCACGCCATTTTCCTCACCACCGTGGTGTCGCTGAAGCAAGCCTGAGAGTTGGTGGGGACCAGGAACCACCCGCCGGGTCGTATGCTGGGGCTCTGGGTGCCGCTCTGGAACAAGGCTCCCTCTAAGCTGAGGAGTCCCGTGAGCAAAAACCCTCCTTTTGTGAGCTCCTGGCATTCAAATGGTGAGCGAGCGATTTGGCCACTGCCTAAATCAGTTTGCTCTGGAGCCCCTCCTTCCTGAGCGAAGGCAAAAATGTGTGAGCCGGAGGCTAAAAAACTGTGAGTTGCCTCACACTGACTCAGCTTAGAGGGAACACTCCTCTGGAATGTTGTGTTCTGAGTTTGTTTGGCCGCACGCTTGGGGAGAGGGTGGTTTTTCCCCCCTGTGGAAATGATCCGTCTTTGCCGGTAAGAATAGGGGGATAGAGAGATAGAGAATTTTTTTCCTCTGGTTCCAAAAGCACCCTCCATCCAGGAAGGAGAGCATTTTCATGTGTGACCAAATCCGCATGAAGCATGGATTATTTTTTTTGTGGGGGGGGAGGGTGACACAGTCTTGCAGACTGCACACATTTGACAACCTGTTTGCCTGGCTTTTCTTCCTCTCTGAATGTTTCCCTGCTTGCAATGGAGCAATTGACAGGCAGAGGAACAAACGTGGCTTCTTAGGTTTGCACAGATGCCCCCCCCCCCCCCCCGACGGCTTGGTGCCAGAGGTGGGAGATCCAAATGACCCTTCCTCCTGCCCCAGACAAACGTGGGGCACACGCCAGGCTCTGGCCTCTGCTCCTCTTCGTTTCCACGGAGGCCAGCGTGGGCAGGAAAGGATATCCCCTGCAGGCAGTGTTCCCCCTAAGCTGAGTTAGTGTGAACTAGCTCACGTTTTTTTAGCCTCCAGCTCACACATGTTTGTCTCAGCTCAGGGAGGATGGGCTCCAAAGCCAACTAATTGATGCCATAGCCAAATGGCTTGCTCACAACTTTCGTGCCAGGAGCTCGCAAAGTAGGATTTTTGCTCACAAGACTCCATAGCTTAGCGGGAGCCTTGCCCGCTGGGTTGTGCCCTGGTCTCAGATGGGCCTGTGAGGTGCCCCCCCCAATCTTCAGCCACTCACCCCTGACAGCGCCTGGTCTCTCGCACGCCATGGCTTGGCCTCCTATAGCAGTGGCAGATTTCTCCCCACTCTGAAGGGAATTAGGGTTCCCAACCTCCAGGTGACGCCTGGCGATCTACCGGTGTTAGAACTGACCTCCAGGCAACAGAGATTTGTCCCACTGGAGAAAATGGCTGCTTTGGAGTGTGGGCTCTAGGGCCTTGCACCCTACCCAGGTCCCTCGCTTCTCCATACCACGACCTCCCCAGACTCTGCCCCCCCCCCGAAATCTCCGGGTATTCCCTACCCAGGGCTGTCAGCCCTAGGGGGATACAGTTCTGTGTCATTTCTGCAGCATCTAAAAGGATGGTGGGGAACTTCCACTCACTTATATTGCTTCCCAGGGGTCGTTTCGTAGAAAAAGAGGTGCAGGAGCTCATCAGCATAACTCATTTGCATAGGCCACACCCCCTGACCTCACTGTCAGAAGGCACCCCCTTGCCCCCCTGTCCCCTTTACAGCCGGAGCTCCGCTCCTGTGCGCTCCTGCAGGAAATGACCCCTGTTGCTTCCCAGCTTTTGAGAATGTTGTTATGGTTTTATTAGATTCATGAACATACAAAAATACAAAATTAAAACGGGCAATCGGTTAGTCTTGTTGACGTGAAGGGGCCTCCGTAATGCCGTTAATTGCCTCTGTCTCCCCCTCCCCAGCGGCAGGGGCTCGGGTCCTGTTCAGCAGTCCAAGAGGGCCCTCCTCTCCGCTAAGAAAAGGCCAGCCGATAACTGCAGTGTTCCCTCTAAGCTGAGTTTAGTGTGAGCCAGCTCACGGTTTTTTAGCCTCTGGCTCATGTATTTTTGTCTTAGCTCAGGAAGGAGGGCTCCAGAGCGAACTGATTTATGCTGTAGCCAAATCGCTCGCTCACGACTTTAATGCCAGGAGCTCACAAAGTAGAATTTCTGCTCACAGGACTCCACAACTTAGAGGGAGCATTTCCTATAAGGAGCTTCCTTTCTCACCTTCACACCGGCATGGACGATTTCCCCCAACGGTGTTCTTGTTTCCTCTCCTGGTCGCAGCTCTGTCCTCATCATCAGTCCACCGCAGGGTCAGACCAGAGGACCACCATCTAGACACCCCCCAGAAGGACCGTGAGCAGGGGCATCATTGCCCTCCAGCCGCTGGTATTATTCAGAGGTACACTGCTGCTGGCTGTGGAGGTTCCATCGGCTATTTGGGGGTTTTTTTTTAAAAAAAGGATGCACGGCCCTCCTTTCTGAGTGCCGAAGATGGCTTACTTAAAACAATCGTCAGGTTGATCCTGTGAGTTAAAATACAATTACAGCAATCACAAAGAGAAGCGCTTCCCCAGTGGACTTGGAAATTGCTTGCTGCAGGGCCGAACGGCCTTCGGTAGCCCTCTTTCCCCACACGTGCTCACCTAGCTGGGGGGGGGGATCCCCAGGGAGTATCTGCGTGGGAGGGTTCCCGTCTCCCTCTGCCTTCCTCCGGAATCCCTTCCCACTTTCTTCCTGACCCTGGTTCAGAGAGAGCCGGTTTCTCCTGGCCACGACAGTCCACCCACCCCCCACTCCCCTCCGAATCACTTCCTGAATTTCCCATTATACAGGGTACATGTTTTCTCTGGCTCTCCGCAGTCTGCTGTTATCCTTCCCACTTCTCAGGGTCAAGGTTTGGACAGGCCCGGTGGTTCCACGGTCACCTCCGGGGCCTTCCTCTCCGCCCTCCCAGTCCCCTCTCTCCCGTCCGTTCCCGTCTCACAGCACGGTTTCAGAGGGTCGCTGTGTTGGTCTGAGGCAGAAGAGCTGGGTTCGAGTCCAGCTGCACCTCAGAGACAGACGAGATTTGGGCGGTAGGAGCTTTCAAGAGTCTGGTCTCCATTTCTTCTTGTATCTGACGAAGGGAGCTTTTTGACTCTGGGAAGCTCACACCCCCAAAATCTTTTTGGAGCTACTGGATTCGAATCGAACTCTTCTCAGAGCACAGAATCTGTGCCGCCCCCAACCAGGATCTGTGTCTTTCCACCATTCCAGCTTTCCTCTAGGAACGATCTTGAAAAGTACTGGGTTCGACACATGGAGAACTCGGACTACGACATGTGTTCAAATGCGTTTACTGTACTTTACAACAAGACAAGGAAAAATGGCCCTGCAAGGCTAACTATATACACTCCCACCTGGCGCACCTCTGTCCCCATTGGAGGGTTTGAATTTCCCGCCAAGGGTGCTATTGGTGGGCTCCTGCTTAGCCGTGGACCCCTGGTGGCAGTCCCTGTACATAACAGATCTTTTCCTCAGCACCAAGTTCTCCCTGCTCCTTTTCCCGCCTCTTCAGTGCCCCTTCACCGAAACCCCTTCCACTTCCCCCCCACCCCCCAGCTTTGGAGGTCATCCCTCCAGGCTGCCCCTTCCTGCTAACAGTCCCTCCGGTATCCTTATCTCACAAGTGATGTGCTGTTGGTTGACATTCTGTAGCCATAGCCAGCACCTCTGCTTTGAGCAGCTCAAATATTCATGAATATTCCGTGGCGTCCCAGCAACTTCGGGTGGAGCTCATGAGCAATATTAAATGGCCAATTTGGTGTAGCGGTTAGGAGCGTGGACTCTAATCTGGGAGAACTGGGTTTGATTCCCCACTCCTCCTCCACATGCAGCTGCTGGCGTGACCTTGGGTCAGTCACAAGTTCTCTCATAAGAACATAAGAGAACATAAGAACATAAGAGAAGCCAATGTTGGATCAGGCCGATGGCCCATCCAGTCCAACACTCTGTGTCACACAGTGGCCAAAAACACCAGGGGCCACCAGGAGGTCCAGCAGTGGGGCCAGGACCCTGGAAGCCCCCCCCCTGTTTCCCCCCCCCCCCGGCACCAAGAATACAGAGCATCCCTTGCCCCAGTTCCAGAAGAACATAAGAGAATCCAATGTTGGATCAGGCCAATGGCTCATTCAGTCCAACACTCTGTGTCACACAGTGGCCAAAAACACCAGGGGCCACCAGGAGGTCCAGCAGTGGGGCCAGGACACCAGGGGCCTTCCCACTGCCCCCCCCCCAAAGAACCAAGAAGACAGAGCATCCCTTGCCCAAGACTGAGAGTTCCTATAGGAACATAAGAGAGAAGTCAATGTTGGGTCAGGCCAGTGGCCCAAGTGGCCAAAAATACCAGGTGCCATCAGGAGGTCCAGCAGTGGGGCCAGGACACTAGAAGCCCTCCCACTGTTGCCTCCCCCCCAAGCACCAAGAAGACAGAGCATCACTGGCCCCAGACCGGGAGTTCCTACCTATATCTTGTGGCTAATAGCCACTGATGCACCTCTGCTCCATATGTTTATCCAATTCCCTCTTGAAGCCGTCCATGCTGGTAGCCACCACCACCTCCTGTGGCCATGAATTCCATGTGTGAATCACTCTCAGAGCTGTTCTCTCAAGGGCAGTCTTCGAGAGAGCTCTCTCAGCCCCACCTACCTCACAGGGTGTCCGTTGTGGGGAGGGGAAGGGAAAGGAAAGGAGATGGTAAGTTGCTCTTTGGGTAGGGAAGGGCGGGGTATAAATCCAATCTCTTCTTCTTCTGTTAGTTAGCTGGATATATGTAATCAGTTCATACAGACAAGAAACGACATTCCTGGCAAAAGCTCATCAGAGAGAGAGGAGGGGATAAGTGAAGGATGTGGGGTCCTTTCCAAAACCTTTTGTGTGCTCTCTCTGTTTTTGAGGCATGGCTCCTGGACGTGCCGTGCCTTTTGGCATCCTGCAGGAGGTCCCTACCAGCTTCCCTCCCCCCCCTCCACGCTTCCAGAGCTGACGCTTCCATCGAAAGAACCCCTCTGTTCTATCGCCATCTGTGCACCATGTTGCCTCACGCTGAGTCAGCCCTCCCAAAGCAGCCTCACCAGGTTTCAGTGGGAGTCTGGCGGCTG
>NW_015160846.1:981890-1028041 GCF_001447785.1 Gekko japonicus | reverse complement strand
AAGGCCAGCGCCACCCCTGCAACCGGCTTGGCTGTGGAGAGATGCAAATCCTCTTCGGAAAGCAAAGTCTTCCTGCCCTGCGTCGGGCACGTTGAGGCACGGGCCATTGAGATGAACACTCTTTACATCGCAGCCCATTGAGGTTTGTTCCTGGTTCACCTTGGAGGGGTCAGGTGCCTCTTCCCCCCCCTCCCTCCCCCGAACAGCAGTCTCCCCGGTGGAGAGAGAAAGAAAGGAGTCGGACCAGTCTCCTCAAATAAGTTCTCTATTGGGCTGCAGCATTTGATGGTGGGGAGGGGGCATGGCTCAGTGGCAGAGCCTCTGCTTGGCATGCCCAAGGTCCCAGGCTCAATCCCCGGCAGCATCTCCAAAAAGGACCAGGCAGGAGGTGATGGGAACTGAGACCCTGGAGAGCTGTCAAGAGGGTCTGTGGCTCAGTGGAAAAGCATCTGCTTGGCATGCAGAAAGTCCCAGGTTCAATCCCTGGCATCTCCAGTTCATAAAGGACCAGGCAGCAGGTGATGTGAAAGACCTCCGCCTGAGACCCTGGAGAGCTGTACAGAGGGGCCATGGCTCAGTGGAAGAGCCTCTGCTTGGCATGCGGAAGGTCCCAGGTTCAATCCCTGGCATCTCCAGTTAAAAGGACCAGGCAGCAGGTGATGGGAAAGACCTCCACCTGAGACCCTGGAGAGCTGTAAGGAGGGGCTGTGGCTCAGTGGCAGAGCCTCTGCTTAGCATGCAGAAGGTCCCAAGTTCAATCTCCAACATCTCTAGTTCAAAAGGGACCAGGCAGGAGGTGATGTGAAAGACCTCCGCCTGAGACCCTGGAGAGCTGTAAGGAGGGGCCGTGGCTCAGTGGAAGATCCTCTGCTTGGCACACAGAAAGTCCCAGGTTCAATCCCTGGCATCTCCAGTTCAAAAAGGACCAGGCAGGAGGTGATGGGAAACATCACCTCCGCCTGAGACCCTGGAGAGCCGCTGCCAGTCTGTGGTCTGTGTAGAGGACACTGACCTGGATGGACCGAGGGGCTGATGCATTTTCCTCCCCAGCTGGGGCACAAAGAGGCTTGGATCATCCTCCACCCCACCCCACCCCACCCCCACTCAGCCAGGCTGAGGGTGCGTGACAGGCTCAAGGTCACCCAGCCAGTCTCCAGGGCAGAAGGCAGGGGTTCAAACCCAGGTTACCCAGGGCTAGAGTTGGCATGTCGTCGTCCCGTCCCCCTCCCCCCGGACACCGATGGGTTGCCAGATCCAGGTTTGGGAAATCTGGGAGATTTGGGGGTGGAGCCTGGGAGAGACAGGGACCACCTCAGTGGGGAACAGGGACACAGAGTCCACCCTCCAAAGCAACCATTTTCTCCAGGGGAGCTGACCTCTGGAGTCTGCAGATGAGCTGTAATTCCGGGAGATGCCCAGGCCCCACCTGGAGGTTGGCATCCCTACGAAGCCGGGCCACTAGTTGGCCACTCTGTCCCCTTCAGCACGCCGGCTCTCCGATCGGGCACAAGCTGGTCGATTCCCAAGATCAAACCGGAAACTGGGGGACGAGTCTTATTCTGGCACCCCGTCTCTGTTTTCCCACCCTGCCTGCCCTAAACCTCGAAGCTTTCTCTCGCGAGTGGGAGGCGGTAGTCTGGAGGGATGGGCACAACAGGGCCCCCGTCGCTGGGGAGGGTTTCGCCTTGCGGCAGCTGAGTGAGTGTGAGCTAGCTCACAGTTTTCTAGCCTCCGGCTCACACATTTCTGTCTCAGCTCAGGAAGGATGGGGCTCCAGAGCAAACCAATTTATGCAGCAGCCAAATCGCCCGCTCACAACTTTAATGCCGGTAGCCCATAAAGTAGAATTTTTGCTCACAGGACTCCACAGCTTAGAGGGAGCCTTGGTCCCCAGGCCCGTAGCTACAGTGGGGGCCTCCCGGGGCCTGTAACTTACTGCCAAGGCCCCCTGACTTCCCATCCAGCCCACCCGCCCCCCAACTTCCATTTTTTAATTTCATTTGTGGCGCTCCCTTGGGTGTGTGTGGGGGGTGCCCCCGAATTATGTAAAGGCCCCCCCGAAATTAAAAAATCCTGGCTATGGGCCTGGGGGGTCCCCCTTTTCCAGCAGCCCCCTAGGCCCCTGGAAGCCCCCATGCCTTTCAGAAAGGCAGCCCAAGCCGTAAAGACGGAAGACGGCGACAGCCAAACCCAGCGGGTCAAAGAAAACCCGAAACCCTCCCTGGCCGTTGTTCTCACTAGCCGTGGAGCATCTCCGCGGGGAAAACGCTCCATACTCAGCAGCATCGGGAGGCCAAGTGGCATTTGAGACTCCAAATGCCAAGGAGGTTGGTTGGCAAGAGGTTGTGACGGCTGTGCCCTGAAGGAGAGCAGGGAGAGGTGCTCCAGAGACAGACCGGCCGGAAAGAGGAACTGGGGGAAGGCGTGGGGTGTGTGTGTGTGTGACAAAGAGAAGCAGGGACCTGCAGGGGACGGAATCCCAGCTGCTCACAGGGGAAGGGTACGGAGGCGTGAGTGAGGGCAGGGGGCACCACGGTGCGATCGGGTTGGGCCGGGCAAAGGGCCCGGGAGGCAAATCGGTTTCTCCAGGGGAGACAAAGGAAGCCAACCCGGAGCCCAAAGATCCACAGGCAAAGGATCTGTGTGTGGGGGGGGGGGGGGGAGTTCGCGGTGGGAGAGCAGGTCACCCATCTCCCCTGCAGAAGGTCCCAGGTTCTAAAGGGGCCGTGGAGCGGCTGTGGCTCACTGGTAGAGCCTCTGCTTGGCGTGCAGGAGGCCCCGGGTTCGACTTCTGACAGCATCTCTGATTAAGAGGACCAAACGGCAGGTGATGTGGAAGACCTTAACCGGAGATGCTGCCGGCTGAGTAGGCAATACTGACCCTGATGATCTGATGGCCTGATTCAGGGCAGTCTTCAGCAGCTGCAGCTCGCAGCAAGGCCTGGGAAAGGACTTCCTAGGTCAAAGGCGCCAGAGGGACACTCCCGGCCAAAGCAAACCATGCGGAAGAGCTGCGTGGATGAAGGATTGGCCCCAGGGCTGCCAGGTCCCCTGTTGGGAAAGGCTCGGAGGGTGGGGGGTGGAGCCTGAGGGGGCGGAGTTTGGGGAGGGGAGGGACCTCAGCAGCGTATGGTGCCACAGAGTCCGAAGCAGCCATTTTTTCCAGGTGAGCCGATCTCTGTCGCCTGGAGCTCAGTTGTAATCCCAGGAGGTCTCCAGCCACCACCTGGACGTTGGCACCTCTAGCGAGGCAACTTCAAGAGGGCTTGCTGGCGATTTCACCCAGAGATGTCAGGGGGTAGCCTCGTAGCGTTGGTCGTAGCAAAACAGAACAGAATTGAACGGCACCTTCCGAGCCAACAGGATTTTATTCCAGCATAAACATCCGTGTTTCAGACACTGAGAGGGGGGGGGGGCCCTCCGGTCCAGGAACACTTCCTCAAAAGTAGCACCTTGTTTGGTGTAGTGACCAGTTTGGTGTCATGGTTAAGTGCGTGGACTTATCTGGGAGAATCGGGTTTGATTCCACACTCCTCCACTCGCAGCTGCTGGATGACCTTGGGCAAGCCATAGTTCTGTCAGAACTGTTCTCTCAGGAGCAGTCCTTGAAAGAGCTCTCTCAGCCCCGCCTACCTCACAGGGTGTCTGTTGTGGGAAGGGGAAGGGGAAGGAGATTGTAAGCTGCTCTGAGACTCCTTCGGGTAGTGAAGGGCGGGGTATAAATCCAATCTCCTCCTCCTCTTCTCCTTCTTCTCCTTCTTTGTCTTGAAGTTGCCACTGTTAATTTTGTGTGTAACTTTTCCATGTGCCAGTTTAACACTGAGAGCCTGGCACCAGCAGGATATTCTTACTGAGTCCCTGGAAAACGCTCGGCTGGTCTCCCGAGTGACCGGGGTGTGTGTGTTGTGGGCCAGCCAGAAAAGGGGGGGGGGGGGGGGGGGGGCTGGGACCATGACCGGTGCCCCTTGGGCTGGGCTGGGCTGCCCTGTTTATAGTTCAGGCCCTGCGGAATCCTCTCTGGAGAGTGGCCTTGCTTGCCACTAGGCCGATACTCATCATCAGCCACCTTGGCTCGGTCCCAGGTGTACTTCTACAAAAGGGGGCTAAAGGACACCTATATGGACACTAGAGTTGGGTTCCCAGCTCTGGGTTGGGAAACTCCTGGAGATTTGGGGGGTGGGGTCTGGGGAGAGGAGGGACCTCAGCAGGTTATAAATACCATAAAGTCCCCCCCCCTCCAAATTAGCCATTTTCTTTAGGGCAACTGATCTTGGTCGCCCGGAGATCAATTGTAATAGCAGGAGATCTCCAGGTGCCACCTGGAGTCTGGCAACCCTACACACTAGGGAAGCCAACCATGTTCTCACGTGGTCCCACAGGTACAGTGGGAGACGGCTTTGGCCTCGGCTTCTGCTCCACCAGACCCCGGTTTGTGGGCGAACCTGTCAGTTTTTGCACGTGCCGCCTTCCCCTCTGGAAAACCCGCCTCGCGCCTCGGCTGTGGGAGGTCGGAAAGGGCAGCCGCTTCCGATGTCCGCACCGTGCCACGGCTCGGGACGCGTGAGGTCGCTTTCAGATGTGCCAGGCAGAAACACCTGCGTCCCGCGAGGCCTTTAAAGAGCACAATGCGTTGTTGCTTCCCCACAGACATAGAGGCCTGGACAGGAAGACAATGGCCCAGCGGAGCCCGATCTTCCCGACGCTCGGCCCCACGGAAAGGTACCTTCTGGCTGCAGAGGAGGCGGGGGCTGGCTGGCGGGGGGGGGAAGGTGGGTGGCCCTGGCGAGCGAGTCTCAGGGCCCTGTGGATGGCTCCATTCTGCAGAAGCATACAGAGCGCTGCCTTGTGTGGGTGGGGTTCACTTTCCTGAGAGAACCGCTGCTCTCTCTTGTTTCTTTTCAAACGTCAGTTCCAAGCCCGTAGGACTGTGAGGATATGCATAAGAGTGGGCAGCCGGTGCCTGTTCCAGCTTTATTTCATTTCAAATTTATTTTATCTGTGTCATTGATGCCCTGACCTGGATAGCCCGGGCTAGACCGATCCCGTCAGATCTCGGAAGCTAAGCAGGGTCGGCATTGGCTAGTATTTGGAAGGGCGACCTCCAAGGAATGCCAGGGTCGTGATGCAGAGGCAGGCAATGGCAAACCGCCTCTGAAATGTCTCATTCCTTAAAAACAAGTTAGCTCTCCACCTAGTGGTGCATAACGCTAAAAGAGCTAGACCTTCTGGCTGCCAGACAGTCTTAGGATCTCCTGGCTATTCTACACACAATGCCCTAAGGTAATTAATTCATTTTGCATCATTTATACCCTGCCTTTCTCCCCAAGGGGGGGCTCAAAGCAGCTGGCATCAGTTTCTTCTCCTCCGATTTATCCTGTCAACAACCCCGTGCCTACCGCAGGCTGAGAACGTATCACTGCCCCCAGACACCCAGCGAGCTTCCAGGGCAGATTTCAAATTTCATGGGGATTCGAACTCGTGTTTCCCAGATTCTAGTCCGACCCTGAAAACTAGACTGGCTCTCCGTTGCCGAAACTTGAGGCGTTGCTGGTTCAGAGTTCCAGCCCCGGTTGTGGGGAGGGAAGTGGGCACCGCTCCTTTCCACTTCCCAGGACAGCCAAAAGGAGAAGAAAACAGACAGTTTAGCAAAAACAAAAAATGAGAAAACCAAATGGTGCCAAAGAAGCTGATGCATTCTTTCAGTGTTTGGTGCCCCCCCCCCCCCGGCTCAGGGAGATGCCTCTCTCAGCCCAGAGGTGATGAAACACCCTGTGGGTTTTTGTGGCAGAATTTTGGATTGAGGGAGACTTGGCCATTTCTGTATAAGGTATATTGAATAGACGTCGCAAAAACAGACTTCCCATAAAGCTCTACAGTATGCCCAGTTCCTGCTTCCTAGTTGCACAGCCATGCCGGGCTGTGAACACTTTCCCACACATGGCTACTGCGTAAACAAGTTTGCTCTGGAGCCCTCCGTCCTGAGCTGAGACAAAAATGTGTGAGCCGGAGGCTGAAAACTGTGAGCCGGCTCACACAAACTCAATTTAGAGGGAACACTAGTGTGCACTGCCGTTTTTGGTGAGCGAATTGTTCTCTTTCTGCGAGAGATTCTCCCCCCTGCCCGTGGGGGTCCTCTTTTGGCATCCAGCTGCAGAATGTTTGCCTTGGAGGTTTGGAGGCTGAGCAGACAGGAAGACGGGTGGGATGGCTGGGAGGGGCCCTGGATGGAGCAGATCGATGGGAGGCCGACTGGGTTGCCGGCCGAGGAGGTTGGAGCTGAGAGGGGCTGAGATGAGGATGCAGGCGGGCGACCTGGCAGGCCGAGAGGGGAGCAGGGAGGGAGACAAGGAGGCGGTAGGGGTGCCAGCCTCCAGGTGGGGCCTGGGGATCCCCTGGAATCACAGAGCATCTCCAGACGACAGAGATCAGTTCCCCCTGGGGAAGGGATGCTTTGGAGGGTGGACTCTCTGGCATTGTGCCCCACTGAGGGAGGTTCCTGTCCTCCCCAGGCTCCATCCCCAAATCTCCAGGAGTTTCCCAACCTGCATCTGGGAACCGTGCCCTCCCCTTCGCAACCAGTGGCTGGGGGGACGGGACCTGGGCTGCTGCTGCTGCTGCCCTGAGAAGCCACAGGTGGGCTAGGAAAGACCTGGTGATTTTGAGGGTGGAGCCTGAGGAAGGCGGGGCTTGGGGAGAGGAGGGGCCTCAGCAGGGTCCAATGCCATGAAGTCTACCTTCCACAGCAGCCATTTTATCCAAGCAAACCGGTCTCTGTCCCCTGGAGATCGATGGTAATAGCAGGAGGTCTCCCGCTGCCACCTGGAAGTTGGCAGCCTTGTCCTGGCACAACATCTGGCTGCTGCCCCTTTAACTCCCCAGGGAAGTCAAACCCCCCCCCCCCCCCCGCACCCCCCCCGTGGAGCACACGACAAATATAAGAGAAGCCCATGTTGGGTCAGGCCAATGACCCATACAGTCCAACACTCTGGGTCACACAGTGGCCAAAAATATCAGGTGCCATCAGGAGGTCCAGCAGTGGGGCCAGAACTCCAGAAGCCCTCCCACTGTTGCCCCCCCCCAGGGACCAAGAATACAGAGCACCCCTTGCCCCAGACAGAGAGTTCCTATCTATACCTTGTGGCTAAGAGCCACTGATGGACCTCTGCTCCAAATGTTTCTCTAATTCCCTTTTGAAGCCGTCCATGCTTGTAGCTGCCACCACCTCCTGTGGCAGTGAATTCCATGTGTTAATCACTCTTTGGGTGAAGAAGGACTTCCTTTTATCCGTTCTAACCCGGCCACTCAGCAATTTCATTGAGTGCCCACAATTTCCTGTATTGGGAGAAAGGGAGAAAAGGACTTCTCTTACCTGCTCTATCCCACGCATAATCTTGTAAACCTTGATCATGTCACCCCCCTCAGCCGTTGTTTCTCCAAGCTCAAGAGCCCCAAGCGCTTTAAACCTCCTTCATAGAGAAAGTGTTCCAACTCTTTTATCATCCTAATTGCCCTTTTCTGCACTTTCTCCAAAGCTATAATATTCTTTTTGAGGTGTGGTGACCAGAACTGTACACAGTACTCCAAATGAGGACGTACCATCGATTTATACAGGGGCATGATGATACTAGCCGATTTGTTTTCAATCCCCTTCCTAATAATCCCCAGCATAGCGTTGGCCTTTTTTACTGCAGTCGCACACTGCCTCGACGTTTTCATTGAGTTATCTACTACGACTCCAAGATCTCTCTCTTGGTCAGTCTCTGCCCGTTCGGACCACAGGTGGGCAGGAAGCCACAGGTGGGCAGAAGCAAACCAAGCCAAACCCTGGTGAGGGACAGGAGCTCACCTGTTGCCACTTCCCCCCCACCCCCCACAGGAGAATGCAACAGGTGCATCAGTGCCCCCCACTGTTGCTGGCCAGAGTCATGCTGGGTGGAGTTGCCAACCTTCAGGTGGGGCCTGGATATCTCTGAGTCACAGCTGATCTCCAGATGATGGACATTCGTTCACGTGGAGAAAACGGCCGCTTTGGAGGGTGGACCTTAGGGCATTCTACACTGCTGAGCCCCCTCCCCTCCCCTCCCCAGCCTCCACTCCCAAAATCTCCAGGTATTTCCCAACCCAGACCTGGCAACCCTAACACTGGGCTGTTTGGCTCAACTAGCTCCAAGGCCATCTCGATGCCCCAGTCAAGCCCAGGCAGGTAGCAGCTATCGCTGGACCAGGCCCAGGCAGGCAGCAGCTACTGCTGGGCCAGGGCCAGGAAGGTGCCAGGGGAGCAGAGATGTTGGGAAAGCAAAACCCCTCCTCCTTCCTGCCATCCTCAGCGGCAGCTCACCCCACAGGGTCCCCGGTGCCCAGGCCAGAAGGCTCCCGTGGCACGCCATGGCTGATGGGAAAGCCCCGTGGGATCCGGTGAGTGCAGGGGCCCCGCAGCGAGGCCCTCCCTCTCTCCCTTGGTGCCCTCCTGTCTCCAGGCGCATCCGGAATATCCCGCTGCACAGCCAGGCTCTGACCGCTGTTCCGCTTGGGTCAGCCAGACTGGTGGACCAGCTCGAAGACCGCATCCTCAGCCATGAGAAGACGACGGCCGCCCTGGTGGAGCACGCCTTCCGCATCAAGGAGGACATCGTCTCCACCCTGCACAGGATGCAGAACAAGGGGGGAGGAGACCGCCTGGCCCGCCAGCTCCTCGAGGAGCACATCCGCAACATCACCGCCATAGTCCGGCAGCTCAACCGCGACATCGAGGTCAGTGGGTGGGGGCAGCGCCTCCTTTGCTGGGGCGTCTGTGCTGGTCCTCGTTCCCTGAGAGGAAGGAAACACTGGGAGTGGGCCGGGCAGAGCGTTGGCAGGATGGTTGGAGGGTTGGCTGGCACTACTTGCGCAAGATCGCACGTACACCGAAGGTGTTAATTGCACCAAGGTGCGCTAAGCTGTATGTCCCCGCCCCCTTTAAAAGCAAAATCAGGACAATACCTGAACTGCAGGAGTTCTACCTCCGTGTTCCTTTCTTCCCCGTCTCTGTGTTTTGGTGGTGGGTACCCCGGGCTGCAGTGGCTCAAGTGGTTAAGACGCTGAGCTGCAGACCGGAAGGTTGGTAGTTCGGCAGTTCGCATGACGGAGTGAGCTCCCGTCCCTGGCCCCGGCTCCTGCCAACCTAGCAGTTCGAAAGCAAGAAATTGCAAGTAGATAAATAGGTACCACTTTGGTGGGAAGGGAACAGCGTTCCGTGCGCCTTGGTGTTTAGTCAGGCCGGCCACATGACCACAGAAAAGTCTTTGGACAGCGCTGGCTCTTCGGCTTGGAAACGGAGATGAGCACCGCAACCCTAGAGTCGGACTCGACTGGCTTGCGAGCAAGGGAGACCTTGACCTTGACCTTGTGCCATCCAGTCACAGCCAACTGATGGTGCCCCTGTAGGGTTTTCAAGGCAACAGACGAACGGAGGTGCTTGCCTGCCCCTGCGTAGCGACCCTGGGCTTCCTTGGGGGTCTCCCATCCAAGGACTAACCAGGGCCGACCCCGCTTACCTTCCGAGATCTTGCCTTGACCAGTCTTTTTGTTTATCAATTGCAGGTTCTGCAGGAACAGATCCGAGTCAGGGATAACCTCAGCTACGGCACGAATTCGACCCTGAAGAGCCTGGAGATGCGCCAGCTGTCCAGCCTGGGCGACCTCAGAGGCCGCGTCGCGAGGTAGGCCCTGGGGAGGGGCTGTTTCTCTGCGAGAGAGTCGCTGCTGCGAGCTCACCTGAACGGGATGGCCAACTGGGGACTTTAATCCAGGTGTCCCCATAGGGTTGCCAACTCCAGGTTGGGAAAGCCCTGGAGATTGGGGTGGGGGCAGGGGAGGTGGGTTGGGGTGGGGCGGGGCCTCAGCCACGGAGCCCACCCTTCAAAGCGGCCATTTTCTCCAGGGGAATTGATCTCTGTAGTCTGGCGATCAGTTGAGATTCTGGGAGATCTCCAGGCCCCACCTGGAGACTGGCAACCCTGTCTCCCCAGTCGTGGTCTGACTGCTACAGTAGAAGAAGAAGATGAAGAGATTGGGTTTGATACCCGGCCCTTCACTACCCAAAGGTGTCTCAGAGCGGCTGACAAACTCCTTTCCCTTTCCCTCCTCATAACAGACACCCGGTGAGGTGGGTGGGGCTGAGAGAGCTCTTGACCGAAACTGCTCTTTTTCAAAAACAGCTCTGTGGTGAAACAGGGACCCATCCTCAGCCCTGGGAGACTGAGCAGCCGTCCTGTGGCTCGCAAGCCGCTGTTTTTGCCTTCCCACCCTTTCCTGGTGGGGCTATTTCTCTTCGTTACACGCTGCCACTACTCACTGGATTGCCACCGCCTTCCTAGAGGGACAGTGAGACCCCTCTGGCTGATTTCCCCACCCTTGGGAAGTTGGTACCGCACTCTTTGGGCACCCCCTGGAGAGAGATTTGGGCCCGTTTGGGATCCCCGGCCTCCTTTTGCCCCTGGTAATGTGCTGAGCAAGGAGGACTAGGTAGTCAAGGCACACCAGGTCTTAGAATCCGAAAAAAAGATTTATTTGAACTATTTGCAACTTAAGCACAGTAAATAAACACGAGCACATTAACACAACCTGGGCAGAAAATAAACACGACTTAAAACGCCACTCCTCTGTCCCCGACACACCCCTCACTGTCTCTGGAGCCCTCCACCGGACTGGTCACTGGTCCTGTTGCCCTCCTGCCCTCCAACCACGGTGTATAGTGGCCTGGGTGCCCTGGAGTTTGAGGCAACAGGAGCCCCCCCCCCCCGTCTGCTCCCTCGAAGCGGCCGTCCACACTGAGCCAAAGGCTGAAGACCAGGCTGAAGACCGAACTCCTCCCTCAGGGCCAAAGCCTTTCCCCCCTAACACCACCCCTGGGGCGTGTCCATATTTCCTCGCCCTTTTCCCCTAGCGCTTCTGCGAAATGTAGGCAGGCAAATGAGGAAGTCCCATCAACCCGGTGAGGGTTATCCCTGCAGGCCCCCCTCCGGAACTACAGGCCACTTACCCTTATGGGGAACTGGTTTAAACACCAGGTACAGACGGCCTCCATCTTACACACCCAGGTAAATGCCATTTCGTCACAAGCTCTGACAGAACTATGGCTTGCCCAAGGTCATCCAGCAGGTGCGAGTGGAGGAGGAGTGGGGAATCAAACCCGGGTCTCCCAGATTAGAGTCCGTGCACTTAACCGCTACACCAGACTGGCTCCCTTTCGAAGTCTCTTTCCTTGGAAAGCAGGAAAGAGAAAATCGAAGCGGTGCTGATGGTTGTGTTTGGGACACGACCCCATCGCAGGGCAGGGTCCTCCGCTTGAGGAGGACGCATCAGAACGGGATGTCTGGATTTGGCAATTCGCTGTTCCTTTGTTCTCCCACACACACACACACGCGCGCACACTAAAACGAAAAAAATAACATGCAGTCGGTGGAACGGCTTCATTGCAGAGATCTGTCGGGTCTTTGTAAAAACAAAGATGCTCTGCAGAAGTTGTTTGCTTTGCCTGTAGGTGGTTTACTGGTGGAGAAATTGGAGGTGTGATTGTGCCAGTGCTTGAAGATCTCTTTGATGAGTCACAAAAAAAGAACATCTCCACTCTCTAGAGACAGAGCTGGGGTTTCTCGCTGTGCGGCCCCTGGCTCCTCTTGGTATGAAACTCTTTGGGAAAGAACCAAAATCCTCAAAACACCATTATTGGCCCCAAACTGGGAATGCCAGCCCTCCAGGTGGGACCTGGGGATCCCCTGGAATTACAGCTCATCTCCAGACTACAGAGATCGGTCCCCCTGGAGAAAACGGGCTACTCTGGAGGGTGGAGGATGACTTTGTGGCCTCGTACCCCACTGAGGTCCCTGTCCTCCCCAGGCTCCATCCCCAAATCTCCAGGAGCTTCCCAACCTGTTTGGTGTCGTCGTTAAGAGCGCAGACTCTCATCTGGGAGAACCGGGTTTGATGGTGTGACCTTGGGTCGGTCACAAGTTCTCTCAGAGCTGTTCTCTCAAGGGCAGTTCTGGAAAGAGCTCTCTCAGCCCCACGCGCCTCACAGGGTGTCTGTTGTGGGGAGGGGAAGGGAAGGATTTTGTAAGCTGCTCTGAGACTCCGAGGGAAATGCAGGGTACAGATTCAATCTCTTCTTCTTCTGGACCTGGCAACCCCACCCCCGCATCCCCCACCGGTGGCTGGGGGCACTTGGCAAACCGATCCCAAAGCGCACACCGGGGGCCTCCCGAGCTGCCCAAGTGCCTTGCTTCACACAGACGGCTTCCAGATCCCTGTCGCATGTATAATCTGGGCCGTTTTTCAAGACTGCAGTCTGGTTTAACCAGCAATTAGATTAAATTAGATTACTCACGGCCTTTGCAGGCGACACTCTCGCTTATTGGGACTTAATTTTCTAATGGATTCTTCCGTGAATTCACTGGGACTCATCTAGGGCTCTTGCCGGGTGTCCCGTATTGTATGGAAAGCCTCTTTTGGGGGAAGCCCTCCCCTGCAAAGTCCCATGTCGTTTCTGTTGCTGAGAGGATCGCCGGATGAGCGCGGGAGCAAAACTGGAATGCGTGCATGCGTGTGTGTGTGTGTGTCTGGAAACGGCTCGAAGAGCTTGTCTGCAGGGGTTCTGGTGTGATTGGTGTTGCCGGAGGAAATGAAGCATCTCGGCCATGCTTTCTTGAAACGGGGGATCAAGAGAACCGTCCTAAGCAGAGAGCTTAGCAGCAAGGGAGGCAAGGCTCCGGATGTATTTCCCAGGGCCCCCAAGTCCAACGATGTCAAACTGGGCATGGGACAGTGAGTCAGCAAAAGAAGGCAATAGGCCCATGCCTCCTGGTTTGCCATCTGAAGGCCTGCAGACTCTGTCCTTGAGTGTGCCCACTGGGCAGAGAGAGGAGCCCGCTGGGTAGAGGAGGGGTGGGGCAGAGAGGCCTGTTTGCCCACCAGAGCTCAGAGCTTTGGCAGATCGCCCTGACCCTCTCTTGGCACAATGGAACAGAACGGCGTGTTCAGGAATGTCACCGTGCTCTGGAGCCCCGATGGGCTCTTTTTTGTTTCAGGCGTGTTTTTCATTTTGCTGTGCCCGCCGACTGCAGAGTGGGGGGTGGGGGGCTGTTGCTTTGGCACAGGCACGCACACAGACACGCACACACACCGCTCTGGCAGCGGCTCTCTCCCCCGAGGACGTGGGGATGGCTCTGAATTGTCAGCGACAAAAGCGGCTTTTCAGCAACAGGGGAAAATAAGCCCTCTGAGAGCTGGAAGGCAGCGAGGCGCACGCAGCGCCGCCGCTATAAACGGTGTCTTTGAAAGGCTGCCGCCTTCTCACGACAATCCGGTGTGCTGGCAACTCGAGCTGGTTGGCGTGCCGGTTCGGTTCTTCCCATATCCTTTCCTTCTTCAGGCAAAAGCAGACCATTGCAACGGCTGCCAATCAAATCGTTCTCTTTTTTTGTCTGAGAGGGAGACAGGAACTTGGCAACGTCACCCCAGCCAGGACGTCCTTTCAAATATGTCTGGGCAAAATGCAATGTTCCTGCTGGCTTCGATGGGCAGAACAGGCAGGACCTGGAGACTGAGGCTCCGCTCTGAGTGTGGGTTATGGCTGGGAGTGAAGCAAGGCCGGATGCAGCTAGTGCTGGAATGAGACACCTGCTGGGTCCTTAAGCCCCCCAACTGTTGATTCCAGCATCAGCTTCCAGAGTCTGGAGCCCCTGTCTTCTAGGGGTGCCAGCCCCCAGGATCCCCCCAGAATTACAGCTCATCTCCAGATGACAGAGATTAGTTCCCCTGGAGAAAACGGATGCTCTATGGCACTGTACCCCGCTGAGGTCCGTGTCCTCCCCAGGCTCCACTGCCAAATCTCCAGGAGTTTCCTGACCTGGATCTGGCCACCCTGTAGCACAGTCACCCTACTGATGTGACATCCCAAACTAGTTCCCCTAATGGACGAATGTTGTTGTCATTAGCCATTCAGTCAAGCTCGACTCTTGGCGGTTCTATGGCCCAGCTCTCTCTCCACGTTTTCCAATCTTGTGCTGTTCCTTTGAGTCGCTCCATGCTCAGGCTGGTGTCGATTTTTACGGTGCCTAGCCACCGTGTCCTTTGGCGGCCCGGTTCCCTTTTGCCACTAACCCATCCAAGCATCGTTGCTTTTTCTGGTGAGTTCTTCTGCACGGCATGGCCGAAATAAGTCAGTCGCAGTTTTGTGATTTTTCCCCTTCCAATGGCATGTCTGGTTTTATGCGCTCCAACACCTGCTTGTTTGTCACCTTTGCTGCCCAAGGAATGCGCAGGACCCTCCCCCCTCCTGTCTTGCTTCTTCACGGACTAACAGGGTGTTAAATCATGAGACAATCTGGTTAATCGTTTTCAAGAGAGACCGCTTGTAACTAACAAGCAGTCCTTGTTTTTCTCTTTGGGAAGGTAATTATTTTCAAACACGTCCCCTTGAACATAACGGTGATCGCAAACTGACCTCCTTTCAAGGGAGCCTGTGCCAAGTAATGATCTATCTCGGGCCCTCCGAACATCCTTTTGGGTAGGAGAGTTTTGTTTCCCTCCGCTGAAATCTTCCACTTCCCGCACGCCTCGAGCACAGATTTGTGTGTGGGCTCAGCCATTTATTGGAAATCTCTGCAGGGGAGGGGAAGGAACGCTTGGTTTTATGTAAGAGCCCAGTCTCCGTTTCTAAGTGCTACATGAATGAAATTGTGTGTGCGTGTGTGTATGCGTGTGCGTTCATGGCTGCACAATGAGGATTCCACCAAGAGCTGATCTCCAGACAGTGTTTTTGGAGGACTGATCAGAAGTTGGAAAGGGTGAAACTGCAGTTCCTTGCTCGGGGAAAGAGCACAGGTGTGGGTGGAGGTGGGGGGGACGCACCTGGCAAGACAGAAGGGGTGGGGTGAGCTGAAACTTGGCTGGGATAAATAAAACCCCAAAGCATGCAAAAGCTGTCGCCACCACCAAGCTGGACAGCTGTCCAGTTCGCTAATCTCCCTCTGCCATGTTTCTCTCGGGCACCCCTGTGCAACCTTCCCACCCATCTCTTCCTCCCTGAAGCCTCAAGACCTCACCAGTGGGAAATTCCAGCTCAACGCTATGAGTGGGGGAGGGTTGCCACCCTCCAGGTGGGACCTGGGGATCCCCTGGAATTACAGCTCATCTCCAGATGACGGACATCAGTTCCCCTGGAGGAAATGGCTGCTTTGGAAGGCGGAGTCTATAACCTTATACCCCACTGAGGTCCCTCATCTCCCTAAACCCCGCCTCCCCAGGCTCCGCCCCCCAAATCTCCAGGGATTTCCCAACCAGGAATTGGCAAGGGGGGCGAGGAGCCCTGCATAAACAGCGCAGAATTCCATGCTGCAAGTTTGGTGTAGTGGCTAGGAGCGCAGACTCTAATCTGGGAGATCCGGGTTTGATTTCCCACGCCTCCACATGCAGCTGTTGGGTGATCTTGGGCAAGCCGTAGTTCTCTCAGAGCTGTTCTCTCACAAGCAGTTTCTGTCAAGAGCTCTCTCAGCCCCACCTACCTCACAGGGTGTCTATCCTGGGGAGGGGGAGGGAAAGGAGTTTGTAAGCTGCTCTGAGACTCCAAGTGAAAGACAGAGTATAAATCCAATCTCCTCCTCCTCCAACAGAGGTTCATCCCCAGTATCCTTACCAGGGCTGCAGGTAAAAGCATGCTTACACAGTGAATCCACACATCCCCCATCACCTGAATCACCTCCCTCCCATTATCAGCATCTGTACAGGTCCAGGGTGCAATGTTCCCTCTAAGCTGTGGGGTCTTGTGAGCAAAAATTCTACTTTGTGAGCTACTGGCATTAAAGTTGTGAGCAAGCAATTTGGCTACTTCATAACTTAGTTTGCTCTGGAGCCCTCTTTCCTGAGCTAAGACAAAAATGTGTGAACTGGAGGCTAAAAAACTGTGAGCTAGCTCACACTGACTCAGCTTAGAGGGAACACTGCCAGGGTGTATGTTTGGTGACTTCTAAGTACTCCAATTATGTCCCACCATCTCCTGAGTGGGAACAGCGTGCAGAATGTGTGTACACAATTAAGTGATGTAGGCTTTTTTGATGTCAGGGGTGGTGGTGGAGTGAAAGCCAGATTTTTGTGGCCTGCAGCAGTGGAGGAAATGGGTTTTCCCCCCGGATCCTAATGGCAATCCCTGCCTGTGATTTAACTGAACAGGTGTGATGCCGGCTTAGCCAGGCTGTCTGCTGAGCACAAGGTGACCTACGAGCGACTCCAGAACCTCAGCAAAGACCAGCAAGCATCAAAACTGATCTTGGAGTCGAAAATCAAAGAAGCAGAAATCCAGGTAAGATACCAAGAAGGCGAAAGGGTGGGTCCCCCTTCCCCATCACTTTCAGCTCCTGTGGCAGATGGGTAGGGGTCATTTTGTAGAAAAAAAAGGTGCAGGGGCTCATTAGCATAACTGATTAGCATAACTCGTTTGCATATTGCCACACTCCCTGACATCACCGGAAGTGTGTCAGAAGGCAACACCCACTGCTCAGGCTCCACTGGACTGTTTCGGATTGCTAGCTATTGGTGGGGGGGAACGTGTGCAGATCTGTCCTCGCAGAGGAGGGGGAGCTTGTACCTGAATAAAACTTGGTCTTAAAGGTGCCACTCGACTGATTTGGACCGGGGGGGGGGGCTCTGCAACTTACCTGGCTGCTTCTTGCTCTGACTGAGGGCTGCTGGGAGCAGTGGGCGGGGCTTGTTGCATGTGCCTGCCCCCTGGGCTCTTTACTGCCGGAGCTCCACTCCTGTGCGCTCCTGCAGGAAATGACCCCTGCAGACGGGTCTCCTTTTGGTTTCTGGGAGAACCCGGAACCTCGCAAGCAGTTCCTAAACAGCTCTAGGCGTTGGGAAGACCCGAGTGCCCTCAGCAGGGAAGCCACAGTGTATTTCTCTCTAGCCATGTTGCGTTCTTGGGGAGCGCCTTTCATAGTTTCCCAGAATCCCTTGGAAGTGCTCCAAAACCGACAAAGCTTGTGGGAACGAGGAGGGGCTGCGTGGTGATGATGGCTGGGCCCAGGCGGGATGTGTCCTGCCCTGCTGCTCCACTAAGGCAGAAGGTTTTTCTCGGTGGGATACAACCCAGTGTCTCTTAGGCCACCTTTACACTACAGGTCGGTGTCAACTGGTTTTGAAGGCATTCCCCTCCCTTCCCCAGGGTGCTGCGGGAATGGCAATTCTTTGTGTGTGTGTGGGGGGGGAGATCTCTATGAGGTCATTCTGAAGCACATTTGCCAACCTCCGATGCCCCGGGGGGGTGGGGGGTGGAAAACCAGGGCAGTGAAAGTAGTAGGGAAGCAGTGCCAGCTCGCAACTGAGATACACCTTCGCTCTCTCTGCATGGAATTTATCTGAGCCAAAGTAGACGTTAGCAGAAGCCGGAATAAAACAGAAGCCTTGAATCTGTTTGCTTTCCCGATAACATGGTCGTGTACAAATAATGTAATCTCCTTGTCTGATGCGTCTCCTCGACCCTCTTCAATAATGGATGGCCCTTTTGCCAGGAGACAAATCGTCTCCTTGTTCCCTTCTTACACCCTGCAACCAGTGTTCCCTCTGAGCTGAGGGAGTGTGAGCCAGCTCACAGTTCTTTAGCCTCCGGCTCACCCATTTTGGTCTTAGCCCAGGAAGGAGGGCTCCAGAGCAAACTGATTTATGCACCACTTTAATGCCGGCAGCTCACAAAGGAGAATTTTTGCTCACAAGACTCCACAGCTGAGAGGGAGCCTTGCCTGCAACTGGGAGAAGGAGGTGAGCAAAGAGACTGGAAGGTTTGTTTTTGTCAGAAGAGTTGGGCTGGATCAGCTCGAAGGGTCCCTGTGGCCTGGCAGCCTTCTCCTCCCCATGGCCACAGCCACGTGCGTCCAGGAGGGTTGTCACCTCCAGGCTGGGAAATACCTGGACATTTTGGGGGTGGAGCTTGAGTAGGGCGGGGCTTGGGGAAGGGAGGGGAGAGACTTCAATGAGGTATAATGCCATAGAGTCCACCTTCTAAATTGGCCATTTTATCCAGGTAAACATCCTGGTCGTCTGGAGAGCAAGTGTACTAGCAGCAGGAGATCTCCAGGTGCCACCTGGAGCTTGGCAGCCCTAGTGTGCAGGAGGGGAGTCCGCGCTGGCTGGGAGGGGACCAAGCTGAATCCTTGCAGTGGCAGCGCTGCCAGGGTTGCTCTGGATGGAAGCAGATAGAATCTGAATCAAGCAGACCCCCCTGGATTGGCCAGCTTTGTGGGTGCTCGGTGTGGCTTGCTCCAGGCCTTCCATGGCCTCCCGAGAACTTATAGAACCACAGAATCATAGAGTTGGAAGGGGTCTCCAGGGTCATTCAACCCCCTGCACAATGCCGGAAATTCACGACGACCTATCCCCACACACAGACACACCCCCAGTGACCCCTGCTCCATGCCCAGAAGATGACCAAAACCCCTCCAGGATCCCTGGCCAAACAATTGCTCCCTGACCCCAGAGTGGTGCCCAGTGTTTCCCTGGGCGTTTCAGAAAGGGCCACAATGAGAACTAAGCCCTGAGGCAACCCTTCCTGCCCTCCCTCTCGTGATCTGCCTAAGTTCACGGAATCCGCCTTGCTGTCAGATGGGGCCATCTAGCCTCTGTTTGAGACCCTCCGGAGAAGGAGAGCCCACCACCTCCCGAGGAAGCCCGTTCCACTGAGGAACTGCTCTGTCAGGAAGGTCTTCCTCATGTTTAGCCAAAAACTCTTCTATTTAGTTTCAACCTGTTGTTTCTGGTCCAGCCTTCTGGGGCAACAGAAAACCACTCCGCTCCATCTTCTAGATGACAGCCCTTCGAGGCCTTGAAGATGGTGATCCTCTCCCCTCTCAGTCATCCCCTTCTCCAGGCTAAACAGACCCCAGCTCCTTCCGCTTTCTCAGTCTATTTAGAGTTGCCAACCTCCTGGAGGTACCTGGAGCTCTCCTAGAATTACAGGTGAGCTCAGACTTAACAGAGAGCTGTTTCCCTGGAGGAGACGGCTGCTTTGAAGGGTGGGTGGGCACCGTGGCATTCTATCCTGCGGAGGTCCCTCCCCTCCTCAACACCAACCCCCCTAGGCTCCAAATCTCCAGGAATTCCCCAACATGGAGTTGGAAAACCTTGGTCTGTGCCTCCCCTGTTGCAGGATGTGACTCCCCAAATGCCGTTTAAGTTTCTCGGGGCTGCCTTCCGCCTTCCGTGGCCCTGCTGGGTGTCAGAAGAGGCCAGCGCTTGTCCGTCTGCCCCGCTGAGGCCCACTCACAATCTGGAGACGCATCGGCGAAGGGAAAAAAATAATCCTGCAGCCCAATGTGCTCAGTCATCATCCTCCGGCGTTACTCAGCGAGACCGTGTGCCAGTGATTCAGGGCGGAAAAGGGATCCCGTGACATTCTGAACATCTGCATTTAGACAGCTGTAGGTTTTGGGGGGAGGGAAGGGGAGAGGCGGGTCATAGCTCCGGCGGGTCATGTTTACCATTTTGGAAACACGGAAATGTTTAATCCGCAGCCTATTTCGGTATCTGCTGAATGCGGCACGAGGCCAGATTGTGGTGAATCTGGTCCTGGTGAACTTTGTCGTTGTCTGTTCTCCTGTTAATAACTTGATCACAAACGTGTCGAGGGAAACTGTAATGTATTGAGCCTCAGCCATCCCTCAAGGTGTACCGGGAACTGGTAGAGCTTGCCACTCTAGAACAATAGCTCACCGGGATCCTGGAGTAGACCGACAGATAAGTGTTGTAATGTAAATAGCCTATCCTTGGGAGTGTGTGTGTGTGTGTGTGTTGGGTGTGGTGTTTGCACGCTTGAAAAGCAGGACTCAAGCCATGCTGTTTGTCCTTGCCCTGCGCTTGAAATCACTAAATAAACTACAGCTGATCACTGCAATGCGCCCAGAACCCAGTATTTAATAGAAACACAGACAATGCTTCGGCTTTCCATGGAGAAATGTAAGGACTGAGAGAAACGTTAGGTGGGTTTAACTAGAATTAATCGTCCGAGCCACCTCTGGCCCCCGAGCACGACTAATGAGCTGTCGGAGAGCGCTTCGGCACTTGAAATCTCAAATCCTGAAAACCGTCTTCAGTCTCCAAGGTCCAACTGGACTTGAATTCAGCTGTTCTCCTGTAGACCAACATGGCCACCCTCTGAAGAAGTAGGGATGGCAGCCTCCAGGTGGGACCTGGGCCGTGCTCCCTCTAAGCCGTGGAGTCCTGTGAGCAAAAATCCCACTTTGTGAGCTGCTGGCATTAAAGTTGCGAGCGAGCGATTTGGCTGCTGCAGAAATCAGTTTGCTCTGGAGCCCATCCTTCCTGAGCTAAGGCAAAAATGTGTGAGCCGGAGGCTAAAAGACTGTGAGCTGGCTCACACTCACTCAGCTGAGAGGGAATGCTGGACCTGGGGATCCCCCAGAATTACAGCTCATCTCCTGACTATGGAGATCAGTTCCCCTGGAGAAAAGGGATGCTTTGGAGGGTGGAGGACGACTCTACGGCATCGTACCCCACTGAGGTCCCCAGGCTCCATCCCCAAATCTCCAGGAACTTCCAGTGTTCCCTCTAAGTGGAGTTAGTGTGAGCTAACTCACAGTTTTTTAGCCTCTGGCTCACACATTTTTGTCTTGGCTCAGGAAGGATGGCTCCAGAGCAAACTAACTTATGCAGTAGCAGGGGTCATTTCGTAGACAAAGAGGTGCAGGAGATCATTAGCATAACTCATTAGCACAACTTATTTGCATATGCCACACCCCCTGACATCACCGGAAGTGTGTCAGAAGGCAACACCCACCGCTCAGGCTCCACTGGACTCTTTTGGATTGCTAGCTATTGGGGGGGGGGCATGTGCAGATCTGTCCTCGCAGAGGAGGGAGAGCTTGTACCGGAATAAAACTTGGTCTTAAAGGTGCCACTGGACTGTTTTGGACCCGGGGGAGCTCTGCAACTTACCTGGCTGCTTCTTGCTCTGACTGAGGGCTGCTGGGAGCAGGGGGCGGGGCTTGTTGCATGTGCCCACCCCCTGGGCTCTTTACTGCCGGAGCTCCGCTCCTGTGCGCTCCTGCAGGAAATGACCCCTGTGCAGTAGCCAAGTCGCTCGCTCACAACTGTAATGCCAGCAGCTCACAAAGCAGAGTCTTTGCTCACAAGACTCCACTGCTTAGAGGGAGCACTCAGCTTCCCAACCCGGAGCTAGCAACTGTACCCCCCCCATCCCCTGCTGGTAGCCAGGAGGGAGCCAGCCACCCTTCTCTGAAGCCACCCTCTGAACGTGACTCCCTTTCCCTGCCGTGGCAAGCCAGGGCCTGCGGGCCACAGCTCAGGGGCGGAGGAATGGTTTTGCACGCCGGGGAGGCCTTCAGCACTTCCATTTAGGAGAGAGGAAAGGCGGCACAAACCTCTCCAAGAGCAGCCGCCCTCCCCATCCAACCATGCGCATACCGTGGTCTTTCTCGCGAGAACGCGGCCTCGGATGGTTTCCGTGGAACTCGAGTTCTGCCGGATCCATGGATACGAGTCGGAGAGGAGAGAGGAAAGGCGGCACAAACCTCTCCGAGAGCAGCCGCCCTCCCCATCCGACCATGCGCGTACCGTGGTCTTTTTCACGGGAACGCGGCCTCGGATGGTTTTCGTGGAACTCGAGTTCTGCCGGATCCATGGATACGAGTCGGAGATCTGTGGGTGGTTCCCTGAGTTTGGGTGCAGGTTTCTGGGATTCCTTCAGGTGGGGTCGCCGCATGGGTCTGAAGCAGCAGAACGAAGTTTTGAGTCCAGCGCGCACCTGCTAAATAAAACTTTGTTGGTCTTAAAGGTGCCGCTGGACTCCAACTTTGTTTTGTCATTCCTGTCTGCAAAACCAGCTTTCCCCTCAAGCTGAGGGGTGTGTGTCTGTGTGTGTTTCCTCCTTCCACCATTGGTGGGCCAAGAAGCAGCCAAGAATGCAGACAAACTCCTTGCAAGGAGCTCGTGCTTGGAGAAAGGCGGGAGCTTGCAAACCGGCCCCTCAGAGTAGGCCGTTTGTCACCCAGGGGTACACCCAGGAAGGAAAGACCTTGACCTGGGGATCCAGGTGGACACAAAACAGCCCATCCCTAGATGATGCTTGATTCTTTCCCAGTTTTTGTCAGTTTCCATTAGCTTCAGGGAGGCTTAGAAAGCAGGAACCGGTCCAAGTGAAGGGGCGATCATCTCTTTGGAATTCCCTTTCAGATTTCTCACCTTCTAAGCCGAATAGAGCAGTCCATCATGCAGCAGGAAGCCAAGCTGAAGCTGGTTTATAAAGAGAGCAACCAACAGCTCCACCTCCTGGACACAAAGTGAGTATCGCCTCTTTTCGATCACCCGGTACTCTGCTCCAGCCGAGGGGCCCCGGCTGCTTTTGCAAATGTGGATATCTGCAGCACTTTCTAATCCTGTGATGCGCCTGGAGTCCCAACGAGACAGGCGGACCATCGGTAAAATAAACGCACACACGAGAATGATTTCGTCTGCAAAATGCAATCGCCTCGGTTTGTGAAATGCGTGCTGTGGCTGCTGTCGCAGGTGACCGAAGGCCAGCCAGTAGGGTTTCCAAGGCAAGAGATGTTCAGAGGCCAGCCAGGGTAGACAATACTGGTCAGCCAGGATTTTGTGGCTTGTGGGGCAAACTTTTTTTCCTGGTGGAGCCATCCAGGTCACGGCAGAAGACATCAGGAGGTGGTTTTGCCCTCGCCTGCCTCTGCGTAGCAGCCCTGGGCTTCCTGGGTGGTCTCCCATCCAGGGACCAACCGGGGCCGACTTTGCTTAGCTTCTGAGATCTGGTGAGACTGAGCGAGCCTGACCATTCCAGGTCAGGGAACACTCTACACTAACAATGTCTGTAACTGGGGATGTCGCGTGCCTCCCCGCGCCAAAAAGAGCCTCCCCTACAGATGCTTAAAGGTAAAGGCTCCCTTGCTCGAAAGCCAGTCGAGTCCGACTCTAGGGTTGCGGTGCTCATCTCCGTTTCCAAGCCAAAGAGCCAGCGCTGTCCAAAGACGTTTCCGTGGTCATGTGGCCGGCATGACTAAACACCAAGGCGTACGGAACGCTGTTACCTTCCCACTGAAGTGGTACCTATTTATCTACTTGCAATGTCTTGCTTTCGAACGGCTAGGTTGGCAGGAGCTGGAACTAGTGATGGGAGCTCACTCCGTCCTGCGGCACCCGGGTCTTGAACTGCTGAACTACCGACCTTCCACAGCCTGCAGTTCAGCGTCTTAACCACTTGTGCCACCGCAGCTCCTACAGATGCTTACTGTCCTGCTAACATCTAACAGGAAGCGTATCGGACTGCTCTGGAGCAATCCCTATTTAACTGGTTTCTAATTATGTACTTATTGTATTCTATTTATGTTGCAAGCCGCCCTGGATATAAGTATAATAAACAAATAAATAGTAGAACAATAGGCAGGAGCTGTGGTGGCTCAGTGATAAAGACACTGAACTGCAGGCTGGAAGGTCAGTAGCTCGGCAGTTCGAGACCCGAGTGCTGCGTGACGGAGTGAGCTCCCGTCTCTGGCCCCAGCTCCTGCCAACCTAGCAATGCGAAAGCAAGAAATTGCAAGTAGATCAATAGGTACCGGTTTGGTAGGAAGGAAACAACGTTCCGTGCACCTCGCTTTAGTCATGCCAGCCATATGACCACGGAGAAGTCTTCGGACAGCGCTGGCTCTTCGGCTTGGAAATGGAGATGAGCACCGCACCGCACGAGTCGGATTCGACTGGCTCTCAAGCAAGGGAAACCTTTACCTAGAACAATATGCATTTGCATCTTTGCAAGAAAACTGAGGTCGCATTAGGAGAATCTGCTGGAGATATATATATATTATTAGTCCACAATGCATTTCATCTCTATCCAAAAACACTGAGACTGTGTTGAAACCTATTTCTGAAGGTGCCGAATTGCTTTTCTCCTTCCCAGACTGCAGGACACCATCGATTACCTCAGCAACCAGATCTCGTCCAATCGGAGCTGGATGGAGCAGGAGCAGGAGCTGATTCAGAAAGAGTTCCGGGAGAAGATCGATCAGCTGTCCTTGGCCGTCAAAGAGAAAAACGTGGGTTTCAGCAGAGGATATCTCCTGGTTTGGGGGAAAGGGGCCCCAGTCAGTGTTCCCTCTGAGCTGAGTTAGTGTGAGCTAGCTCACAGTTTTTTAGTCTCTGGCTCATACATTTTTGTCTTCGCTCAGGAAGGAGGGCTCCAGGGCAAACCAATTTATGCAGGAGAAGAGAAGAACAGATTGGATTTATACCCCACCCTTCACTACCCAAAGGTGTCTCAGGGCGGCTTACCATCTCCTTTCCCTCCCCCTCCCCACAACAGACACCCTGTGAGGTAGGCGGGGCTGAGAGAGCTCTTTTGAGGACTGCTCTTGAGAGAACAGCTCCAAGAGAACTTGTAACTGACCCAACACACCAGCAGCTGCATGTAGAGGAGTGGGGAATCAGACACCGTTCTCCTAGATTAGAGTCCGCGCTCTTAAAGACTACACCAAACTAGCCAAATCGCTCGCTCACAACTTTAATGCCAGCAGCTCACAAAGTAGGAGTTCTGCTCACAAGACTCCACAGCTTCGAGGGAGCATTGGCCCCAATCCACAAAGCACTGCTGCTATGGTTTCCAATCTCCAGGCGGTGGCTGGATATCTGCTATTACAAGGGATCTCCATTCGCCTGGAGGAAATGGCTCTTTTGGAAGGCGGACTCCGTGATAGGGTGGTTTTTAAAAAAGGGGGGGGGGGGGAGAGGACGTATTTCCCCAACTAGCTACTTCAAACAACTGATCGCTATGACCAATCTCATTTTAAAATCATTAGAAATGTCATTTTTAATAACCCAGACTATTTAAGCTGAAGCTTGCCTCCACTGGGGGACTATAGGACAAAATGGGCTCAGCCTCCCAAACCAAAAAGTGTTCATCAGGTTGTTGTTGTTTTTTTAAAAGCCCCCAAAGTGCTCTTTCCTGCATTGTGCAGGGGGTTGGACTAGATGACCCTGGAGGACCCTTCCAACTCTATGATTCTAAGAGGACAGACAGCAAAAAGGACATGTCCTCTAAAAAACAGGACACTTGGTAACCCTGCTCTATGATGTTATACCCTGTTGAAGCCCCTCCTCTCCCCAAACCTAGCCCCCTCAGGCCTCCTCACCCCCCCCCCAAACCCTCAGGTGTTTCCCGACCCAGATTCGGCAGCTCTAGCTGCCGCCCTGTCATACCACACTCGCTCCCTTGGGACAAACAGAGGTCATGGGGGGCAACCGTGTTGGTGGATTTCTTCCACTGCTTTTGAATTTTGCACCCTGTTCCTGAAACGGCACACCCTCGCGCGTTCTGCTGAAGCAATGCAAAGGTCTGGAGTGAAGGAATGGCAGGCCAGTTTGGTGTCGTGGTTAGGAGAGCGGACTCTAATCTGGAAGAACCGGGTTTGATTCCACACTCCTCCACATGCAGCCTGCTGGTGTGACCTTGGGTCAGTTACAAGTTTTCTCAAGGGCAGTTCTCGAGAGAGCTCTCTCAGCCCCACCTACCTAGTCACAGGGTGTCTGTTGTGGGGAGGGAAACGGAAAGGAGATTGTAAGCTGCTCTGAGACTCCTTTGGGTAGTGAAGGGCGGGGTATAAATCCAATCTCTTCTTCTTCTGGCCTGGACCATGGGGAACTGTGGGTCTGAAGGGTGAAACCCCAGTATGCCTAGTTATAGTAACATCTTGGGATCTCCTTCATCTTTTACTTCTGTTAGCTTAACATCATCATCATCATCATCGTATGGCATTGTGTGTAGTATAGCCAGGAGATCCTAAGATTGTCTGGCAGCCAGAAGTTCTCGCTCTTTTTTTAGCATTATGCACCACTAGGTGACGAGCTAGACTTGTTTTTTAAGGCAAGAGAACTTTCAGAAGTGGTTTGCCATTGCTTTCCTCTGCGTCACAACCCTGGTATTCCTTGGAGGTCACCCATCGAAATACTAGCCCGGGCCGACCCTGCCTAGCTTCTGTGATCTGACAAGATCATGCTAGCCTGGGCTATCTGGGTTACGTATTGTTAGCTTAACAAAAAATATTAGAAACATTTAGACAATTATATTCCAGGCTTTTTTCCAAAAAAATGCTTTAATCAAAACATTCTTGATTTTCGTGGCATTTGTGTCATGGCAGATTGATCACAGTGACCTCAGATTGTCTGGAGGGGCCGATGTTCTTCTGGAGTCGGGATTCCACTTGCGGATCCGGCCTGTGTCTCACATAGTTCCCTCTCTTCATCACAGTCAAGTTTGGCTGCCTCTGGCCAGCTAGCGCCTCCGGGTTCACAGGGAATGCTGCATGAGCAACACGGAGAATTGTTTACACAGAACACGGCCTTTCCCGGTCCCAGACAATGAATCTGCATGTGCCTTTATTGATTTCTATCCCATTTTTCTTCGAGAGATCCTTCTCTCCTCTTCCATTCTCTCACAACACCAACCCTGCGAGGTAGTCCCATCTGAGAGATTGTGACAGACCCCAGGTCGCCTAGAGCACTTCCATGGTGGGAGCAGGGCTTCAAGCCCAGGTTCCAGGGCCCTCGTTCGTCACCACACCGGTTCTCCGCTTCTGCCTCCGGGGTGACTCAGAATAACAGTTAAGCCCGGGCCCGCTTGTCTGACTGCTGTTCTCCTGCTGTTTGCTTCAAGGAACAAGACGAGAGAGCCCTGGAGCTGCGGTTTTTTCAGCGAGATCCACGGGAAAAAGGATAAAGTGGAAGAGGTACAAAAAATGGCAGTGGAAGAACCAGCGGCGAAGCAGGCAGAGGAACGGCTCAACATGCAGCTGAGCAAACTCCAGGTGGATGTCAGTGAGGATATAAAAGAAGTGAAGGCGGAAGTGAACGCAGGTGAGCAGTGAATGCTGGTGTGACCTTGGGCCAGTCACAGTTCTCTCGGAGCTGTTCTCTCAGGAGCAGTTCTTGAAAGAGCTCTCTCAGCTCCCCCTACCTCACAGGGTCTGTTGTGGGGAGGGGAAGGGAAAGGAGACTGTAAGCCGCTCTGAGACTCCTTTGGGTAGTGAATGGCAGGGTATAAATCCAATCTCCTCCTCCTCTTCTTCTTCATGTATTTATTTATCTAATTCAATTTGTACCCCGCCCTACCTGCCAAAGCAGGCTCAGGGCGGCTTACATAAAAATACACATATAAACAGGGCTTTTTTTGTAGAAAAAGTCCAGCAGGAACTCATTAGCATAATAGGCCACACCCAGCAGCAGAAACTCATTAGCATATTAGGCCACACCCCTGACTGCACCACTCATTAGCACATTAGGCCACACACCCCTGTTACCAGAAGTGTGGTCATCCAGCCACACCCACCTTTTGCTTCTTATTCTGTTTACCTTGTTTGTTGTCAAAACCCAGGGCTTTTTTTTGTAGCAGGAACTCCTTTGCATGTTAGGCCACACACCCCTAATGTAGCCAATCCTAATGAGTTTCTGCTGTTGGGTGTGGCCTATTTGCTAATGAGTTCCTGCTGGGTGTGGCCAACTTGGGAGCCAGCCGGAACTCCGTACCTGTGCGCTCCTGCCCAACAATAGCTCTGCATAAATCTACAATTAAAATCCTCCTCCTCCTCCTCCTCCGTCTTCTTCCCCAAATTCCTTCCCCAATGTTTTATGTGTGCCGCCTTGGGGACCCTGATCCGGTGGAGAGGCAGCGTAAAAATATTTTAAACAAATAATTTCACACACAGTAAACCGAATTCCAGAAAACGCTTGACACTGAATCCCAAAAAGCGTTCTGAAAGTTCGTTTCCATTCTCCCCGGGTTTCTAGGGTTTGCCGCCATCTATGAGAGCATCGGATCCTTGCGGCAGGTTCTCGAGGCGAAAATGAAGCTGGACAAGGAAGAGCTACAGAAGCAAATCCAGCAGGTCAAGTAAGTGGCTGGGCGGCCGATCCCTGTTTCCAAGACAGGATCTCAGCAGACGGAGCCGCCGGATGCAGGTGAAGCTGGAGTCCGCCTCCAGGTTAGGTGTCCGTTTCATATCCGGACCCAGTGACGTGCCTCCGTCGCATGGACCTGTACAATTCCTGTAGATAGTCCAACCGAGGCTTTGCCGGTGAGACTCACCCCTTTCCCCCCGGAAGACCTGTGGGAACCACGGCCATATGACTCTGGTTTGAAGCGCCGTTGACTTCAGAAGCATTACCTCAGATGACGCAGGCCACGGGTTTGTGGGGGGGCCTTGAAACACTGTGGGCTGCGCGTGTGGGAAAAGGCACAACCGGCTACACCGGGGCCCCCCAACCATTTTGAGCCTGCAGGCACCTTAGGAATTCTGATACGGTGCAGTGGGTGGAGCCACAAAAGGGCTGCCGCAGCTGACCTTCGTTCACACAGTGAAGATCTTTGTGCTGTTGTGGCAGCTGCCGCCAAAGCAACAGATTTAAACATTTGCACAGCCTGTCAAATCTCCAGTGGCCAATCAGAAGCCTAGCGGGGCACTGTTAAAACAAAATTCCAAATTTGGGTCGGTTGGGTCCCGTTTGCCGCAACTGAGATTAGGGCTGCTAGTTCTGAGTTGGGAAACACTTGGAGGTTTTGGGGGTGGAGCCTGAGGAGGAGGGCAGGGTTTGGGGAGAGGCGGGACTTCGGTGAGGCCTAATGCCATAGATTCTACCTTTCAACCCAGCCGTTATCTCCAGGTTAATTCATCTCTGTTGCCTGGAGATCTCCAGCCACCACCTGGAGGTTGAGTACCAAAAACAACATCCGTGACAAAAATGACAGAGAGTCAATAAAGATACGTTGCAAAAACGTTTACTGTAGTAATTCTGTAGAAAATTCTCTTCTACAATCGCTCACACGCTAACGAATGCTGCGCAATGTAAACAAATTCGTTTCACAATATTTGCTTTATCGGAGCGGGTAGCAATCCCAATTCTTATCAATCATCACTCATCAACTCTTGAAGGAAACATTCCATGTTGACTCTCTAAGAACGGAACCCAAGGCCTTTATTGACTCTTCGTTATTTTTGTCACGGATGTTGTTTTTGGTATTCCACTTCCTCCCGTGATCTCTCATTTTTGGCTTCTACCACCTGGAAGCTGGCAGCCCTGACTGAGAGGGAACCCGTTTAAATGTGTACTCTTCGCCCTGACCTGGATAGCCCAGGCTATCCTGTCAGATCTCAGAAGCTAAGCAGGGTCGGCCCTGGCAAGTGCTTGGGTGGGAGACCCCCAAGGAATACCAGGGTCGTGAGTCAGGGGCAGGCAATGGCAAACCAACTCTGGAACGTCACTTGCCTTAAAAAACCCCCACAAGTCTAGCTCACCACCTAGTGGTGCATAACGCTAACAGAGCTGGAACCTCCGGCTGCCAGGCAATCTTAGGGTCTCCTGGCTTTCCCGCACACACTGCCATACAATACTGCCCTGGCTAGTATTTGGAGAGGCGACCTCCAAGGAATACCAGGGTTGTGACACAGAGGCAGGCGTCTCTTGCCTTAAAAACAAGTCTAGTTGGCCACCTACTGGTGCATAACACTAAAAGAGTTAGAAGTTCCGGCTGCCAGGCAATCTTAGGGTCTCCTAGCTTTTCCACACACACTGCCATACAATACTTCCCTGGCAAGTACTTGGGTGGGAGACCTCCAAGGAATACTGGGGCAGTGACCCAGAGGCATGGGAATGCCTCCAAACCCCACTAGGGGTCGCCAGGCGTCAGCTTGACCTGATGGCCAAAAAAAGAATACAGAAAAAAAGTTTTTAAAAATGTGTACTCCTCAACAAAGTTAGTCTCTGCAGCGGCATGAAAGGGTGCTCATTTGACTCTCGCCGAAATCAACGGCCGAACTCTGTTGCTTGCCGGGATGTGTCCAGCCCAGACCTCTGCAGAGCGGCAGACCCTCCCTCCTCTGGGCATGCCGTCAGTCCTTTGGTTTGTCTCTGCAGGGACGGGCTCTTTTCTCAGAGTGGCAACAGTCACCCAGCTGACTCCAGAGGAAATTAGCAAAAGGGATTGACTCACCAGGGAAGCACCGGGCCTCGGAAGCAGGTGGAGGCGTGAGGGCTGGAGTCCTCTCCCAGCAGCAGATCCGCTTGCTCCCCGTTCTGCCGCTGACCCGGAAGTAATCCCTCTGCTGCCCTTTGCATGCGTGCCTTTCACAGACTCAGGCGAAGGCGGTGTCTGAGTAGGCCTCCTGCCGGTGCCCCTAAAGAAACCTGCTGGCAGGGACTCCGCCATAGCGGAGGAGGGTACCCACGCTGTTCGTTCTCACCTACATCAGTACCTGCTGGCAGTGGTTAAGAGCAGCAGACTCTAATCTGGGAGAACTGGGTTTGATTCCCCACTCCTCCTCCATATGCGGATAGCTGGGTGGCCTTGGGTCAGTCACAAGTTCTTTCAGAGCTGTTCTCTCAAGGGCAGTTCTCTCAGAGCTCTCTCAGCCCCACCAACCTCACAGGGGGTGTCTGTGGCGGGGAGGGGAAGGGAGAGGAGATTGTAAGCCGCTCTGAGACTCCATCGGGTAGTGAAGGGCAGGGCAGAAATCCAACTCCTTCTCCTCCTCTTGGTTTGTTCTCTGAAGGAAGGGTTGACTGCTTGCTACAGAGCGAAGTGTTTCCTCTGCAGACGTAGTCTCTCACCTAGGCAGGGTTGCCAATCTCCAGATGGGGATCACCTTGAGTTACCACTGATCTCCAGACGCCAGAAATCAGCTCCACCTGGAGGAAATGGCTACTTTGGAGGGGGGACTCTGTGGCATCATACCCCCACTGACCTCCTGCTCCTAAATCTCCAGGGATCTCCCATCCTGGAGCTGGCAACCCTGCCTGGGAAGGGGCCACGTGGCTCAGGGGATGGGCCTCTGCTTGGCATGTGGAAAGTCCCAGGCTCAGTCCCCAACATCTCCAGTTCAAAAAGGACCAGGCAGTAGGTGATGGGAAAGACCTCCGCCTGAGACCCTGGAGAGCTGTAAAGAGGGGCTGTGGCTCAGTGGCAGAGCCTCTGCTTGGCACCCAGGTTCAGTCCCCGGCATCTCCAGTTAAAGAGACCAGGCAGAATTTCCCAGCAATGCTCCCTCTAAGCTGTGGACTCTTGTGAGCAAAAATTTGACTTTGTGAGCTACTGGGCATTAAAGTTGTGAGCGAGCCATTTGGCTACTGCACAAATTAGTCTGCTCTGGAGCCGTCCTTCCTGAGCTGAGACAGGAATACATCAGCTGGAAGCTAAAAAAACTGTGAGCTAGCTCACACTAACTCAGCTTAGAGGGAACACAGCTTTCCCACATATTGCCACGAAATGCTCCAGTTGGATGAAAATATTCTTACAAAAGTCCCTATCAAAAGAAAGAGGCAACTGTTCCACTGTCCCAAACGTGCACCGTCTCAGGTACTCCTCAAGCCCTCCCCTGATCTCAGGCTTCTCCCCCCCCAAGAGTTCCCACACCAACAGACCCCCAGAACGAACCATGGCATGTGGGCAACCGTGTTGATCTGAAGCAACAGAACAAAGTTTGATTCCAGCGGCACCTTTCAGACCCACAAAGCTTAATCCTGGGTGTCAACTTCCATGCGCACGCACACCCTCTTCATCTATGGATACCCACCGTCCACGGGGGAACCTGATTTCTAGGCCGGTCAGCGTTTCAGAGGTAAGAACCAGCTCTTGACGTTGGTTTATTTTATAAGCAGATGCTTCGCTCTTTCCCACTGAAGCCAACAGGACTTACAAGCGCATTACTTTGTACCTGAGTATTTCTACAGTATCCCCTTTTTTGCACTGCCTCCGACTGGGGCGGCAAGTGGCGATGTACAGATGTTTTCACAAGCTGTCGTCTTGACAGAACGATGCCCTTTCCCCCATTGCACAAATCTCTTTCTCTCTGTGTGTGTGCGTGATCCAGATAGGATTCTGTTTCCTAATGTTCTGTGTCACTGGATATTTAATCCAGTCAAGACCCATTGAAATCAATGAACGTAAACGGCCAGTATGTCCGAAGGCTTGTGCTGAAACAAAATGCGGGAAGTACTCTGCCCTGTTGTCTTAAAAAGGCGTCTGCCTGCACCCGTCTTCCCTCCTTTGGGCGAGTGAGTGCAAAGATACTGATAGATACTTGGGCGCTAGACCTTAGGTTTATCATTTCATTCGGATTTTATTTCATTTGTTATTCTCCAGTGTTGAACTGTTTGCCCTCACAGCTCCCCTCCCATATGCAAGGTCCTGCTGCTGGCCCTGGGTCGCGTCGCGTTCCTGCTCAGGAGCAAGTGGAGGTTCCCCACTAATGCCTGGCGGAGGCACACTTGGTCAGTGCGGTGCGGACTCTGTGGGTTTGGCCACCCATTGGACAGAGAATGGCCAGGTAGAATCCACCTCTTTCCCCACAGTCTTGAAAAGCACCACGATCTGCTCCATCGTTTGCTGTCCTTATGGCTTCCCCAGGGGTACTTTGGTTTAGTCCGCATTGACCCAGATGGGTACCTCTGACTTCCACGATGCTTTCACGCGCCCAGAATAACGCGCTTTCGGTGCACTTTGCAACTGCATTTCGCTGTGTGAAACGGCAAACTCCACTTGCAAACGATTGCTGGAGTGCATTGAAAGTGGACTGGAAGTGCATTGTCCAGGATGCGTGGAACTGCAGCGGCGATTTCAGGAGACTTGAGGAGGCTTCTCTCGGCCTCTCTTCCCATTGCCATAACCCCCGGCCCCTAATTTGCTGGCTGCGATTCATAGCTGGAGACGCGCACTCTTCCACTGGGATTTAATCCTGCTTCCCCCCCACCCCTCCACCCCCCAGCACCCACAAAACGATTCCAGGGGGAGCCCAGGAAAGGGGCAGCAGGTAAGCGCAAACCCCACCCCTTCACACACACACAACCCTCACAGACCTCACCCCCCCTCAGGGACGCTGCTGATTCCTTTGTGCCCCCGTTCCTTGGCTTGGGGCCTGAGGGGATGGGATTTCTGGGGGAAACCTCCTCCGGTGTGGACTCCGTCAGTGCGAACTGGACTGGATCAGAACCAGAGTGGCATCGGCAGCAGCGGAGAAGTTCCAGTTATGGAACCTTCGTGGTATAATACTGGAGAGGGGATGGTCTCTAATCCACCTTGGTTAGGGGTGCGAGAGAGAGAGATGCCAAGTTCACTTAGGGATGCCAGCCTCCAGGAATTACAGCTCATCTGCAGACGACAGAGATCAGTTCCCCCTGGAGGAAATGGATGCTTTGGAGGGTGGACTCCAATGCTCCCTCTAAGCTGTGGAGTCTTGTGAGCAAAAATTCTACTTTGTGAGCCACCAGCAATAAAGTTGTAAGTCAGCACTTTGGGTACTGCATAAGTTAGTTTGCTTTGGGGCTATCCTTCCTGAGCTGAGACAAAAATGCGTGAGCTGGGGGCTAAAAAACTGGGAGCTAGCTCACACTGACACAGCTTAGAGGGAACACTGGTGGACTCTGTGGCCTCGTGCCCCACTGAGGTCCCCCGTCCTCCCCAGGCTCCACCCCCAAATCCCCAGGAGTTCCCCAGCCTGGGCCTGGCAACTCCCTGGCTGCTTGTTCCCCCTCCCCTTCCTTCTGGGGCAGCCAACAGTTTTGCAAGTCTGGGGGGGGGGCTGCAGTCTGTGTAGGCAGGGAACTCCCTCTCTCCGGAGGACCCTCCGAGCACAGTAGGCTTTTCGAAAACGCTTCCTTCCCCTCTAAGACGCGTTGCAGCAGGAAGCGCAGAGAGCTGGGAAGCCATTTACAGAGGAGGCAAAAGTAGTTAGCAGGTTTTGCTAGAGAAACAAGCCCATGCCCATGTGCTGGCAAGTGCCCACTGGGGTGGCCAAATGGCCCTGGAGCTCAACTGTGCCGTGCTGGCCTGGCAGGGCCACGGGCCCTGATGTCAGCCAGTCCCCTGGGTCTCAGCCCCTCGATGGAGCTGGTTCCAGGCCACCCACTGGCCTCCGGGAGCCTTCCTGGACTTCCCCAACGAACGCTGCGCATCCTTTTCCCGGCCGCTTTCCTTCCCTCGACCAGCATGGGACCCTGCCTGTGAACTGTCCGAGGTTTCCGGGCCTGCCTTATTTGAGTCCAGTGCTGCGGTCAGGGTGGCCCAGGGAGGTCAAGGAGCCAGCGGCCATCTTTTCCCCACCCCCTGGTTCTTCAGAATGGATGTCGCAAGTTCTCAGGAACGGGTGCCGTTGCTTCAGGGGAGAAGGGCACCGCCCACGATACAGCAGAGGCCCCTCTCGTTGGGGAGGAAGTTCCTGGCGCTGCCTCGCTGGATGCAGCCGTGGCCACAGGTTGCCCGGGAAAGACCTCCTGGCCCTTGGGAGAACCACAGCCCTCCAGTGGTGCCGGCCGGTCATTCCTACACAGGGAGATGCAACCAGGACAGGCGCCTGGAGAGCAAACCTGGAGGCCAGTTCCCCTTGGCCAATATGTGTCTGCTGCAAGGAAAAGAAACCCGATGTCAGGGGTCAAATGAGGCCCGCTCCGTGTTTTTATCTGAATCAGAGTTGCGAGGCCCTCCCTGGCCACCGGAGAGATGTGCGGTGGGGTGGGGTTGCCAGATCCAGGTTAGGAAGCTCCTGGAGATTTGGGGGTGGAGCCTGGGGAGGACAGGGACCTCAGTGGGTTACGATGCCATTATAGGGTTCATCTTCCACAGTGGCCACTTTCTCCAGGGGGACTGATGTTTGTTGTCTGGAGATGAGCTGTAATTCCGGGGGATCCCCAGGTCCCACCTGGAGGCTGGCATCCCTAGAAACCTCTATTTCGGGTTTGGGCAGGTAGCCGTGTTGGTCTGAAGCAGCAGAACAAGATTTAAGTCCAGTGGCACCTTTTAAGACCATGGTTCCCTCTAAGCTGTGCTAGGGGGCACTGGCGCGCGACATTTTAGAGGCCAGCTCAGAGGATTTCCGCTCCGCTCACAGCCCAAGCTTCCATGGGAAACCATGGAGGATGGGGGCATCTCCTTCTGGAGCCCCTAGAATTGGACCCCCCCTGTTCCAGTCTTTTTGAAACTTTGGGGGGGGGGAGTTGAGGAGAAGCACTAGCTTCTACCTCCAAAAAACAGACCCCCTCCAGACCCCCAGATCAATTCTCCATTATAGTCTATGGAGCCAAATGTCTATAATGGTCCCCATAGGCTATAATGGAGCAGGAAAAAAAAAAGATTTATTTTTTTTGCACTCTCCTATTATGCTTTTCAGCATGGTTTGTAAGATGCCTTGAGTCACAGTAAAAGTGGGATATAAATATTTGAATAAATAAGTAACTTGGGGAGGTCCACTACCAATTTAGTGGAAAGGGAAGGGTAGACCTGTTCTCCGAAGGCCTGGTCTACCCCCATAGAGGACAATATTTTCCGTAATGAAATTTTGACTTGATTCTCTTTTCTTTTATAATGTTTTAACTGTTGTTAAAATATAGTTTAAATATAGTTTAAAAGAATTCATGCTGAGATTTTTACAAGGTTATGGAAATAATCTAAGAAACTAATTGATGCGATAGTCAAAGGTAGACTCGCTCACAACTTCAATGCTACTAGCTTTTTTCACTCATGAGGTAGAATTTTTGCTCACAACACTGGAGCTCAGAGGGACATTGTTTAAGGCGTATCTGAAGAAGTGTGCTTTGCACACGACAGCTTATACCTTGAATAAAACTTTGTTGGTCTTAAAGGTGCTGCCGGACTCGAACTCTGTTCTTTGGGGTTTGGTGGGCCACGCCCCAGCTGTGGTGTGAAGCTTCTGCCAGTAGATGGCACCACAAGACCTAACCGCCCAGGGAGACCAAGTTAGGCAGCTTTTGAGATCACTTTCTGGAGAACTTTGCGGCCTCCAAACATGTCAAATTTCTGGAAATTACAAAGCCTTGAGGGTGTGTATGCTTTTCCCTCTCTGGAAATTTGGGGGGGGGGAAACTGATATATTTGCAGTACTTCTATATCAAAACAGAAAACGCATGATGGATTGGTTAACACATAAAGCAGTATCGGTTGGTTGGTTTATTTATAGTTTCAGAGAGTAGCCCTGTTGGTCTGCCGTAGAAGAACCACATTCGGGTCCGGGAGCACCTTAGAGAGGAACGAGATTTTCAAGGGTATGAGCTTTCGGGAGTCAAAGCTCTGAGGATCAGATACAAGCATGTGTATTTGATACCTATTTGTATCTGAGGAAGGGAGCTTTGACTCTTTGAGAGCTGGCCTCACTGGTGGGGCACCTGATGGCACCTGTGTGACACAGAGTGTTGGACTGGATGGGCCAGTGGCCTGATCCGACATGGCTTCTCTTATGTTTATTTATTTCATTTCATCTATACCCCGCCCTCCCCGCATGCAGGCTCAGGGCGGCTTACACAGGCACAACAGTGCAATAAAATATAACACATTAAAACAATTTAGGCACCCAAAGTGCGATAAAATTACACAATTAGCCACTTAAAACACAATTCAATCTTACAGGATGCATTGGTAGTTAAAATATTCACTCATTATTAAATATCACAGTGAGGTCAAAAGAAAGGGGGGGTGCCATAGGCCGAGATGTCCCAGTTGGCTAATCAGCCCACTCCGACGGCACTGCTCTGCAGTATACAATGGTGGTAATAGTGGCGGCGGCGGCTCCTATTCGAAAGCCTGGCAGAAGAGCTCCGTCTTGCAGGCCCTGCGGAACTGTAAAAGGTAAAAGGGATCATGTTTTTATGTCTGGGGCAGTGATGCTCTGTATTCTTGGTGCTGGGGGGGGGGAAACAGTGGGAAGGCTTCTGGAGTTCTGGCCCCACTGGTGGACCTCCTGATGGCACCTGGTATTTTGGGCCACTGTGTGACCCAGAGTGTTGGACTGGACGGGCCATTGGCCTGATCTGACATGGCTTCTCTTATGTTCTTATGTCTGGGGCAGTGATGCTTTGTCTCTTTGGTGCTTGGGAGGCAAGAGTGAGAGGGCTTCTGGAGTTCTGGCCCCACTGGTGGACCTCCTGATGGCCCCTGGGTTTTGGCCACAGCATGACACAGAGTGTTGGACCGGATGGGCCATGGGCCTGATCCAACATGGCTTCTCTTCTGTTCTCATGTTCTAAAGCCCATACCCTGAAACTCTTGTTGGTTTCTAAACTGCTCCTGGACTAGAATCGAAGTGGTTTATTTATGGAATTCAAAAGTGTTATTTTAACAAGAATGAGAAATACACACAGTGCTAAAGAATGGGGTGGTGGATAAGAACAGACGCATTGAAACAAGCTTTACTTTCATGTGTCTGCTTGTTCCGGGGGCGGACGGGCGGGGGGGCTATTTTTCCAAATACAGATCAGTTTATTTCACATGCTGCAGGACTCTGAAACAGGCAAGGAGGTCGATAAAAGGCAGCTTAAAAGAGTATTTTCAAGCCTTGCCTTAAAAAGTATTTCTGTCATCACTCTGAAAAGGAAAGTATTTTATAGCAGGCTCCCTGATTTCCCCAAAATGTTCAGTTTCTCTGTAGAAAAATTGGGAGAAAAGGTGTGTGGGGGGGTGTCGGGGAAGAAACCTGGTAATTTTTGGTCATTCTTCTGGTATTTTCCACACAGCTCACCAGAACGGTAGGGGGATATTCTGTGGAAAGGCCGTTGACAGAGCTGAACGCTTCCCCCACCAACGGAGCAGCCTTGATTCACAGTGTTTTGTAACAGCAAAGGAGACCTTGGTCTCATCTGCTTGAAAATAAAGTACATTCATTATACAAAAGTATTAAAATGGCAGCTGAGTCCTGTTTGCACAGAGATGACAACAAATAAACATGTCCAGGTATTTCTTTAAATGTGATTTCGAGACAAGGAAACTTTTTTTCCTTAGGAATGTGTCCTTAATTATATCTCGTAAATATGGAGCCATAAACCGTATGAAGAGCCCGCTTGCCTTTTAAAAAAAAAACAATGAAAGTGATTATTTCTGGGTTTTGCAAGATGGAGAAGCATAAGAGAGCAAAAGGGATGAACAACAGACAATATTTAGAGAGGAAAAGAAATAATGTCTTCTTGTAAAACTGTGCAGTCCTGTATGTATGGTACAATAAATGCTAATGGGAGTCTCTTTTTTGGGGGGGATGATGAATAAACCTGACTAAAATAATAAATCTCGTGATACAATGTGCACACTCTTCTTTCCCGTGTGTTAGCGAGCAAGCAGTTCAATTCAAATATTGTTGGTGAATGTTGAAATGGAAGGAGGAAGCAGAGGTCCCTCAGTGGCTGTTACCCACAAGGTATAGGTGGAACATTATGTCTGGGGCAGGGATGCTCTGTCTTCTTGGCGCTTGGGGGGCCACAGCCATGCCCCCTTCCCAGCGATCTCGGTGCCAGGCTCAGCAGCAACGTCCCTCTGAAGAAGGACGTTCCAAAAGGACATTTCAACAAGGGTGTGGACAGAATGGAGCGGGTGCAGAGGAGAGCGATGAGGTTGATCAGGGGCCTGGAGACCAAGAAGCCCTGTGAGGAAAGGCTGAGGGACCTCTTGGGGATGTTCAGTCTGGAGGAGGCTGGGGGGGGGGAGGGGACAGGATTGCTCTCTTGAAGTATCTTAAAGGCTGTCATTTAGAGGAGGAGGGCAGGGAGCTGTTCCTGTTGGCAGCAGAGAGGACTTGCAAGAATGGGCTTAAAATAAGAACGGGAAGGTACAGGCTGGATATTAGGGAAAACGTTTTGACAATAAGAGCTGTGCAACAGCTGCCCGGGGAGGTGGTGAGCTCCCCCTCCCTGGCAATCTTCAAGCAGCGGCTGGACAAACCCTTGCCAGGGATGCTCTAGGCTGATCCTGCATTGAGCAGGGGGTGGACTACATGGCCTCTAGGGCCCCTTCCAACTCTGTGATTCTACGAAGACAGCTCCATTTCTGCTGGCCAGCTGCTCCACTCACAGGCTGGGTTCTGCCAGTTGTCTTCAGTCAAGTTAAACCTATTTTTCTAGCTGCTCTTTTGGCCTTTTAGATTCCATTTTCTCGTACATTTTGTTTCAGCTATGAGATCAATTGATGCTTATTTTTAAGTGTAGGTTTGTTGGGGTGGGGGGGCTTTGGTTTTCAGGGTAGGCGACGGATGCTTACTCAACGTGGAGGGCACCCTTTGCAGGAAAGAGGCATGAATAGCAGTCCCAAGAATCCACACCACATTAAAAGAGGAACTTTTGCCTTTTGGGTGAATCTTGGGTGTAGAAACCAGCCTTGAAAAGTTTCTTTCCTGACGGGTAACGTAAGGGAGGAAGTTGTGAAGACAACAGAACTGAAGTGTTTGCTTTGTCCCTTTTTTGGAGGGTCCGTCTCCCAAACTAGGAGTCTACACAGAGCTATCTGATAGGGCTGGATACCCAAATTCCAAGACCCAGAAGAAAACGAGGGAAGAGCAGGCGAGAAAACATGTTGAAGGTTCCAGTTGGAAACTCCTGTTTCTCCAGCTAATGGATCTCAGATAGCGGATGCTGGGAAAGACGGAGACCCTGGAGAGCCCCAGCCAGTCACAGGAGAAAGGACAGAGCGAGATGGATCAGGCAGCTCCAGGTATTAATGTGTTGAATGCCCCCCACCCACCTCAATCCCAGACTTCAGGGAACCCGGAGGCCTAGTAGTTCTCCAAAACAGCAAACAAAGCAGCATAATCTATGCTCGGACTGCACCATTTCAGAGCGCAGGTGAATATTCCTCCACCCAATCCGTCCCCCATTCCCTCCACGCAGATTGCTAGATGTCTGGTTTCGAGGCTAGCCTTCTGCCCAAGTCCAGGGACAGAGACTGGACAAAGTTTGAGTCCAGCGGCACCTTTAAGACCAACAAAGTTTAATTCCGGGTAGATGCTTTCGTGTGCGTGCACACTTCTCCGGTAGTTTGATGCCCCTGCAGTATGAAGTCACATAGTCCCCCGAACGAGTTGATCTCCTTTTGCACTTAGTGAGAATTGAAGAAGAGAAGAAGAGATTGGATTTATACCCTGCCCTTCACTTGGAGTCTCAGAGCGGCTTACAAACTCCTTTCCCTTCCCCTCCCCACAGCAAGACACCCTGTGAGGTGGGTGGGGCTGAGAGAGCTCTGACAGAAACTGCTCTTTTTCAAGGACAGCTGTGCCAGAGCGTGTGACTGACCCAAGGTCACATCAGCAGGTGCAAGTGGAGGAGTGGGGAATCAAACCCGGTTCTCCCAGATTAGAGTCCGCACACTTAACCACACCAAAATTGAGTCACTACGAGTGGCAAGAGGATGCAGTTTATGTCTTCAGAATGCCAGGGAGAGGAATGGCTATGGGGCAGCGATTCTCCCCGTTCTCAGTGGCTGGGATTGCTCAAGACATCTTGGTGCCTCGGGCAGGACATCTGAATGGGACCTCCCCCTTCCTAGTAATTAACACAGGACACAACCCCCCCCCCACTATGCTTTCCTGTGTAAGCGGCGCTGTCGAAATGCACTCCCGTGCTCTTGCACAGCTCCTGTTCATTTCAGCGGGAACTGTGCAGAGAAAAAAGTTCCGTGGGTATTTTGCCCAAGAGTTGTGTATTTCTTTCTCCCACTCTGCCACCTGATCCCACGCACTGACTTGGAAGCAGAACCCACTGAATCAAAAAGAACATCCTCTACAGAAAGTACGCTCAGGATTGTGGCTTCAGTGGCACCGGGAATTTGCCCTCTGGCACTCCGCTTCTCTCCTAAAGAGAGAGCCCGGTTTTGTGATTAGAATGTGTTAATCATTGACCATTTCCATTCCAAATCCCCACTGTTCTCTTTTGAAACAAGGCAGGCTTACGTCTTGCATCTGTTTGCGTGTGCTTTTATACAGGTTACCTTTACTGCAAGTTACCGGACTCCTGAACAGGATGGAAAACTTTGTACGGCCAACAGAAACATTTGACCAGTGCCCAGATAATCAATCCACAAGAATAAAACACAGTCCCAAGACAGTCTGGTATGAAAAAATATACAGATGTCTGCTAGATGCCCACAGAACAATACAATAACAAAAGAGACTAGGTTAAAGCCATAACATCATTTTGTGTCGGGTAATAAAAAAAAAAACCACTTATTCCTTCATAGAAAAAATACAAAGGTCGATAAACCTTCACATAGCAGTCTGCTCCAGACTCTCAATCTATATCCGCCTTGAGCCAGCCGCCTTGAGCCAGTTCGCCCGGCAAGGCGGGATACAAATTGAAAATAATAAATAAATAATATATAATATCCTTCTAACAGTCTTGTATTCTCACCCAAATTCCCAAAATCAGCCTGCTCCAAATGCAATCAATCTGTGTCTCTCTTTAAACACTTTTTCTGGATATCTATGTGTTTCAGACCTCTGGTCTTTCCTCAGGAACAAACCTGTAAACAAAGAATTTCAGTGACATTACAGTGAAATGACATTATATTATACTGGCTTATCAGTCTCTTTGTTGACTGTGGAATCCGCCTTGAGTCCCTGTGAGAAAGGCAAACTATAGGGTTAGGAATAATAAACATCTTGAAAATGGGATTAGAGACATTCATGGAGGAGAGGTCTATCAATGGCTACTAGCCAGAGGACGGCGGAAGACCGGAAGGCCTGGCGTGATCTGGTCCATGGGGTCGCAAAGAGTCGGACTCGACTGTGCGACTGAACAACAACAACTAGCCCCGGTGACTGAGGGGAACCTCCACATTCAGGGGCACTAAGCCTCTGAATCCCAGAGCCAGGAGGCAACCTCAGGGGAAGGCCTTGGCCGCTATGCCCTGTTGTTTGCCTTTCAGAGGAACTGGCTGGCCACTGTGGGAGACGGGAGGCTGGACCAGATGGACCCTCACCAGTGTTCCCTCTAAGCTGAGTTAGTGTGAGCTAGCTCACAGTTTTTTTAGCTTCTGGCTCACACATTTTTGTCTTCGCTCAGGAAAGATGGCTCCAAAATTGCTCGCTCACAGCTGTAACGCCAGCAGCTCACAAAGTCGAATTTTTGCTCATAAGACTTCACAGGTTAGAGGGAGCATTGACTCTCACTGGTCTGATCCAGCAGAGCTTTTCTTGTGTTCTTCTCAAGGGAAGGCCTCGGCCTCTGTGCCCTGTCGTTGGCCATCCAGAGGGACTGGTTGACCACTATGTGAGGCAGGATGATGGACTACATGGACCCTCACTGGTCTGATCCAGCAGGGCTCATCTTATGTTCTTAGAGGGAACTTCCACATTCATAGACTGTAAACCTCTGAATCCCAGTGCCAGAAGGCAACATCAGTGGCAGGTCTTGGCCTCTATGCCTGTTTTTGGACCTCCACAGGAACTGGTTGGACGCTGTGTGAAGCAGGATGCAGGATTAGATGGACCTTCACTGGTCTGATCCAGCAGGGCTCTTCTGATGTTCTTATAAGTAACACAGATAAAATAAAAATAAATAAAAATTCACCTTAGGGGCACCTCAATATTGTGAGGTACAGAACCTATCCAGGCTGTGCCAGACCACAGGAACAAGGAAGCCACATTTCAAAGGTGGGTAAAAAGGTAAAGGTAAAGGTTCCCTTGCTCAAAAGCCAGTCGAGTCCGACTCTAGGGTTGCGGTGCTCATCTCCGTTTCAAAGCCGAACAGCCAGCGCTGTCCGAAGACGTTTTCCGTGGTCATGTGGCCGGCATGACTAAACACCAAGGCGCACGGAACACTGTTACCTTCCCACCAAAGTGGTACCTATTTATCTACTTGCAATTTCTTGCTTTCGAACTGCTAGGTTGACAGGAGCTGGAACTAGAGATGGGAGCTCACTCCATCATGCGGCAACTCAGGTCTCAAACTGCTGAACTACTGACCTTCGACAACCTGCAGTTCAGCGTCTTAACCACTTGAGCCACCGCAGCTCCTCAAAGGTGGGTATCTTCTGTCTTTTCCACCACGAATCCCAGTAATTCTATGTGCCCCTGTACAGCAGATGGCATAATGAAATGCCATAAAAGCACACTTTTGAAAGGACAGGACGGTTGCAGTAAAGGAGCTGGTTTGTTAGATCTGCTTGATTTTTTGTTATTAAAACATTTATATCCCACTTTTCCTTGCAATAATAGTTAAAAGACATTTTCAGTTCAATGTAAAAACAAGACAGCAAACCCCATTGCTATTAATTCTATGGTTGTCAGTGGAGGCTCTCAGTTTCCACCCAAACGTTTCAGCCCGACTGGCCAGTGGCCTGGTTCCTGCTTCTTGGCGTGGCCTTCTCAGCGAGGGGAAGGGTCTCTGGGCATAAGGGGCTTCACTCGAGATGTTCCTTAGTGCTTCAAGCCCACAAGCCAACCTCTCTATTAATGTGTTTTGCCTGAATGGGCTCTAGAAATAAAATAATGTTCCCATGACCCAACTTGGGGCCACCGTGGGCCAGGCGAAAGTATGTTCTCTTAAGTGGCCTGTGGATCCCTCCGACAGGAAGTCCAACTTCCCCTTCGCCCTTGGAGCAGCTCTGCTTTTTGCAAAAGAGTGACTCAAGAGGAACCGCCAAACAGAACTTTCTTGAGCTCAGGGTGCAGCTGGACAGCGCCGGAGGGTGAGCAAGACCGAAAGCTGCTCTGGACCGTTGACCTCCCATCCGAGCCTGGCAGGGGCTTCTCATGCGCAACCCCAAACAAAGGAACTACCCAAGTGGATGCTTGGAGCTCCGCATCTGCAACCTTGGCAATAAAGCCAGGTGGAATTTGACAGCAGACGCCAGCATACAGGGTTCAAATATCAGGCTTTGGCCGAAACTTATGCTCGGGGGCTCTTTCCAAGAGCCCCAAGCTGAAATCTTGGGGTGTCAGCCGACCCACAGAGGTGGGCCTGCTCATGGCAATTCCGCCCCATTATAGGTAAACGGGAGGCATGTCCGAGCCAAGTTACATCTTGCAGCTTTCCAGGTTTCTGACTTGAAAGGCAGAGTTCTTCGACAAAAGACCTTGCGAGGGGGACTCCGACTGGGCTCAGGAGAGGCAGTGTGGCGCATGGGGCTGGAGTCTAGCCTAGAGTCCTGTAGCACCCGAGAGAGACCAACACAATTTTGGGAGTCTGAGCTTTCCGGCGTCTGAGCTCCCTTTATCAGATATAAGCAGGAACGGAGACCCTGGAGTCTTTTTAGCCCAGACTGAAGGTGGGGAAGGGGGTGTTGCGAAGAAGGGACTCAGGATGCAAAGAGGCAAGGCAAAATGTAACCAGCTCATACCCAGAACAAGTGTGCATGCCCACGAAAGCTGATACCCAGAATCTGTGTATGCCCATGAAAGCTTATACCCAGAATAGAACTTTGTTGGTCTTAAAAGGTGCCCCTTGGACTCAACGTTTGTTCCATCTGTCAAACTGTGCTCGCACATGGAAGCTGATTTCCAGAATTAAACTTTGTTTGGCCCTAAGAGGTGCCCCTGGCCTCAGACTTTGCTCTGGCGCTCATCCCCCCGCTCTGGTCACTCTCCATGATGACTAACCCTAGACCGGACTCTCGCTCTCCCACCTCACAGGGTGGTTGTGAGCAGTGTTCCCTCTAAGCTGAGTGTGAGTGTGCTCACAGTTTCTTAGCCTCCGGCTCACAGATTTTTGTCTCGGCTCGGGAAGGAGGGCTCTGGAGCTCTGGACTAGTTTATGCATCAGCCCAATCGCTGGCTCACAACTTTGATGCCAGGAGCTCACCAGGTAGCAGTTTTGCTCACAGGACTCCACAGGTTAGAGGGAGCATCGGCTGTGAGGAGACCAGGGAGGGGGAGGAGGAGAGCAGTGTTGGGGGGGGGGTTCCCCACCTAATGCTCCCTCTAAGCTGTGGAGTCTTGTGAGCAAAATTCAACTTTGTGAGCTTCCGGCATTAAAGTTGTGAGCGAGCGACTTTGGCTGCTGCACAAATCAGTTGGCTCTGGAGCCCTCTTTCCTGAGCTGAGGTGAAAATCTGTGTGAGCCGGAGGCTAAAACACTACATAATAAGAACCTAAGAGAAGCCAATGTTGGATCGGGCCAAGGGCCCCTCCAGTCCAACACTCTGGGTCACACAGTAGTCAAAAATACCAGGTGCCCTCAGGAGGTCCAGCAGTGGGGCCAGGACACTAGAAGCCGCTCCCCCTGGTGCCCCCCACAACACCACAGAGCATCCCTTGCCCCAGAGCCCCTATCTATACCTTGTGGCAAAGAGCCCCTGATGGACCTCTGCTGCATATGCTTATCTAATTCCCCCTTGAAGCTGTCCGTGCTTGTAGCTGCCGCCACCTCCTGTGGCAGTGAGTTCCAAGTGTGAATCACTCTTTGGGTGAAGAAGGACTTCCTTCTATCCATTCTCTAACCCGACCACTCAGCAATTTCATGGAGTGCCCACAAGGAGTTCTTGTCTTGTGTGAAAGGGAGAAAAGGACTTCTTTCTCGACCTGCTCTATGCCACGCATAAGCTGATAAACCTCGATCGTGTCACCCCTCAGCCGTCGTTTCTCCAAGCGAAAGAGCCCCAGGCACCTTAACCTTTCTTAATAGGGGAAGTGTTCCTGCCCTTTGACCATTCCAGTTGCCCTTTCGTGCCCTTTCCCCCATGCTGCTACAGTGTCCTTTCTGAGGTGTGGTGACCAGAACTGCACACAGTCCTCCAGATGAGGCCGCGCCATCGGTTCGTACAGGGGCATGATGACGACACTGTGAGCAGCTGGCGCACCCTCACTCAGCTGAGAGGGAACACGAGTTCCCCCACCGAGGGGACTCAGGCGGGTGCGTCTCTCTAGCTCGGTCTGTCGGGGGTGGCGTGGGCCGCGGGCCGGCCTCTGGCTGAGGGGCGGGACTACAATTCCCGTCAGGCGCCGGGGCGGGCCGGGCCTCCTCCGCTCGCCTCACACGCCTCACCTCGCCTCGCCTCTGTCCGGCTGAGGGGGAGCCTCCTCCTTCTCCTCCTCATGCCTTCGGCGGCGGGTGGCGGCGGCGAGGAGGAGGAGGAGGAGAGGGCGGCGGCGGCGGGACCCCCTTCTTCTTCTTCGTCGTCGTCGTCTCCGTGCCGTCCCGTCCCTCCTCCTCCTCCGCGGCGGCTGTGCGGCTACCTGGGGCGTCTGTCGGGCAAGGGCCCGCTGCGGGGCTTCCGGAGCCGCTGGTTCGTCTTCGAGCCGGGCGGCTGCGCGCTCTACTACTTCAAGGGCCCGCAGGAGGCCCTGCCCCTCGGCCGCCTCGACGTCGCCCGCGCCGCCCTCACCCTCCACCACCCGCCC
>NW_015160846.1:960145-981645 GCF_001447785.1 Gekko japonicus | reverse complement strand
GATGGAGAGCCCCTCGCAAGCAGAAATGCGGCCCCCTAGGGGGAGCGAGCTGGGAAGGTTCCCTGCAAGCAGAAAGGCAGTGCGGCAGGGAGAGAAGGGGAGCACCTTGCAAGCAGAAAGGTGGCCCCCTAGGGAGAGGGGGGGAGCTCCCTGAAAGCAGAAATGTGGCCCCCTAGGGAGGGGGGGAACCCCTCGCAAGCAGAAAGCCAGCCCCGCAGGGAGGGGGGAGCGAGCTGGGAAGGTTCCCTGCATGCAGGAAGGCAGAGAGAGAAGAGGAGCGCCTTGCAAGCAGAAAGGTAACCCCATAGGGAGAGGGGGGGAGCTCCCTCCAAACTTAAAGCTGGTGGCACAGGGAGAGAAGGGGAGCTCCTTGCAAGCAGCCCCATAGGGAGAGGGAGGCGCCCTGCAAAAGGTAGCCCCATAGGGAGAGGGGCGCCCTGTAAGCAGAACGGTAGCCCCATAGGGAGAGGGGGCACTCCCTACAAACTTAAAGCTGGTGGCACAGGGAGAGAAGGGGGGCTCCTTGCAAGCAAAAAGGCAGCCCCATAGGGGGGCACCCTGTAAGCAGAAAGGTAGCCCCATAGGGAGAAGGGGGCTCCCTACAAACTTAAAGCTGGTGGCACAGGGAGAGAAGGGGGGCTCCTTGCAAGCAGAAAGGTAGCCCCATAGGGAGAGAGGGGGGAGCCCATTGCAAGCAGAAAGGTAGCCAGGTAGAGAGCAGTGTTCCCTCTAAGCTGAGTGTGTGTGAGCTAGCTCACAGTTTTTTAGCCTCTGGCTCACACATTCTTGTCTTCGCTCAGGAAGGGATGGTTCCAGAGCAAACTAAATTATGCAGTAGCCAAATCGCTCGTTCACAACTTTTAATGCCAGTGGCTCACAAAGTAGGATTTTTGCTCACAAGACTCCACCGCTTAGACGGAGCATTGGTTGGCGTAGCTGACGTTTCCCGTCATGACTTTCCCGTCATGCAGGCAGGTGTTGAAAGTTTAAGGGAAGGGAAGCACCGCTCAAAGCCCTTCTGGAGCAAGAGCCCCGGGGAGGGTGAGTTGGACTCTGACCATCCCGTCTCTCGGCCAGAGGGAGAGCCGCCCGCCCCCTCGTCAGAGGGAGGCGTGAAAGAGGCACGGTGGGAAGCCAAGCTTGATACCTGAAATGTTTGCGTGGACGGGTTGCACACGTAACTGCTGTGTGGCCGACAACAACGCACACGTTGCAATTCCTGCTTAGCCAGCCGCCTGGGCTGTGCTCAAGCCCTTGGGCAGGGCGGGCCGGGTGAGTGACTCCAGTGCAAATCTTTCTCCTGGGAACAGATTCTGGCCCTGGAAGCTTCGGAGAGTCTTGGGTGCTCGGAGATGCTTTTTCGCTTTCTCTTAACCCTTGTGTGACATCTGGCATTTTGCTTAGTGGGCGTTTCGGTTGAGGGGCTGAACGGCAGTGTGAGGACGGCACAAAGGCAGACGTGTCTTGTTGGCCCAGATCCTCTGTGGCCTGGCTCAGGAGAAAGTCCTCTCGAGCTGGGGGCAGGATTTGGTGCTGGGCTGCAAATGTCTTATTAGGGAACGGGCTTTGGCAGGCAGCTCCCCAGGTCTTAGCCTTCTCTCTTCCTTGGCTAAATTGCACGTGGGGGGCTAGGCTAGACGGGGCACACGGAGAGAGCCAGTTTGGTGTCGTGGTTAATCTGGGAGAACCGGGTTTGATTCCCCACTCCTCCACTCGCAGCTGCTGGATGACCTTGGGCAAGCTGTAGTTCTTTCAGAGCTGTTCTTGAAAAAGAGCAGTTTCTGTCAGAGCTCTCTCAGACCCACCTGCCTCACAGGGTGGCAGGTGTGGGGGAGGGGAAGGGAGTTTGTAAGCCGCTCTGAGACTCCAAGTGAAGGGTGGGGTATCAATCCAATCTCTTCTTCTGCTTTGGGAACTCTGATCTCCTTTATCCTCGCATGAGTGACCCCGCAGTTGCACTGCACTGAGTATGATGTGATCAGTGCGGGAAAGAGAGTGTTGAGGAGTTCGGAAAAGGATGTTTTGACTTTTCAAAAAAGTTTCTTTCAAAGTCTTCAGCCCAGCTTTCTGAGAGCGGTCACTTGGCCTGTGTTAAATTTGTGCTGTAGAGATATTACCCTGCCAATGCGAGTCTTAATACAGGAGCTGCAGGAAGAGCTGCGTCAGTTCCCTCTCCTGCTTCCCCTCACTCTCCCTCACATGCTTGCATTTTCCTGTGTTGGCTGCTTATTCACGGTGCGCACATGTGTCATGGGCCAGTCGCTCATTGTTTGTTCCCGAGCTTTTCAGGAGCTGCCAGAGGTGGTTCAAGATCGCTCAACGATTTGCCATTATTTGGGGAGCTTCAGCTTCCACTGGAGCGCTGCGGCTTACATGCATCTGGTTCTCTGGGGCAACGTGGCTTTTGAGCACTTTGTGCTCCGACAATGAGCCTCTGGGTCCTGTTCCTTTGGGCAGCTGCTTGCCCAGAGGCTGAATAACAGCATGCAAAACCCTTCCAGTTTGGTGTAATGGTTAAGAGCGCAGACTTTAATCTGGGAGAACGGGGTTTGATTCCCCACTCTTCCTCCACATGCAGCTGCTGGTGTGACCTTGGGTCAGTCACAAGTTCTCTTGGAGCTGTTCTCACAAGAGCAGTCCTCGAAAGAGCTCTCTCAGCCCCACCTCCCTCACAGGGTGTCTGTGGTGGGGAGGGGATGGGAAAGGGGATTGTAAACTGCTCTGAGACTCTTTCAGGTAGTAAAAGGTGGGGTATAAATCCAATCTCCTCTTCTCTTCTTCTTTGTCTGTTTTCTGAGTATTCCCCATTTGTTTGCTTGTTGCATGGTGTAGTTTAGGAGTGCAGACTGTAATCTGGGAGAACGGGGTCTGTTTCCCCACTCCTCCATATGCAGCTGCTGGTGTGACCTTGGGTCAGTCACAAGTTCTCTTGGAGCAGTTCTCTCAAGAGCAGCCCTGGAAAGAGCTCTCTCAGCCCCACCTACCTCACAGGGTGTCTGTTGTGGGGAGGGGAAGGGAAAGGAGATTGTAAGCTGCCCTGAGACTCCGAGTGGAGGGCGGGGTATAAATCCAGTCTCTTCTTCTGCCTTCTTGCTAAGGACAAGCCAGTGATGTCGATCTCCATTGGAGGGATGCTGACTAGGCTTGGAGTGGGAGGCTGTGGAAGCCCTCAGATGGCAAAGCGGTCTCCCCGCCTCTGGCTGTTCAGGCCAGGAGTCCTTATAGCCTGTAGAAAGTGGGGTTGACCTTTCAGGGTGAAGTGGGGTTTGAGCAGGGATGGGGTGAGAATCGAGCGGTGAGGCCGCCTTGAAATTCAGGATCACCATTTGAGTGTCAGCTGGTATCAGCAGAAGCCGCTTCCAAGGAAGTGTGTGAGTGCACATCTGTTTCTAATTTGTCTGGAATATGGTTTGGATACGTAAAATAAATACCCTTGGCTGTAACCTGAGGAGAAAAGAATTCCTGAAGAGAAGGCTCCATCTATGGCAGAATTCTTCAGCATTCCAGAATACCCCGAACCACTTCCGGTTTCCTCAACCTCCTTTTTTTGACTCCCCCTTTCTTACTTGAGTGTGTCACTTCATACATTCACAGCTTGATCTAGCCTTTCGGGAACGTCTGAAGACGTCGAGTGGCTCTCCTAAAAGAAGGCTAGCCCTCAATGTTCCCTCTAAGCTGTGGAGTCTCGTGAGCAAAAATCCTACTTTGTGAGCTACTGGGGCATTAAAGTTGTGAGCGAGCGATTTGGCTACTGCATAAATTAGTTTGCTCTGGAGCCCTCCTTCCTGAGTAAAGACAAAAATGTGTGCACTGGAGGCTAAGAAACTGTGAGCTAGCTCACACTCAGCTTAGAGGGAACACTCCAGCTACTAATATATGGAAAAGTATTATTTCTTGTTCCACGTGGCTACCAGATCCGTGTTGTGGAGGCTCATGCTACATCCCCTCTGGCCTCTGACCCTATCACACTTGCTTGGGAGTAAGCCCACTGAATGCAATGGGTCAGTTTGGGGCACTCTGCCAGCCAAGTAGGGTGCAATGTGTGTAAAGTTGCTCTGCCAGCCAAGTAGGGTGCAATGTGTGTAAAGTTGCTCTGCCAGCCAAGTAGGGTGCAATGTGTGTAAAGTTGCTCTGCCAGCCAAGTAGGGTGCAATGCTCTTGTTGGACAGTTTATTTATTTATTAAATCTCTAGGCCGCCCTCCCCTGTGAGCAGGGCTCCGGGCAGCTTACAACAGAGACATACAATAAATATATGTTAAAAAACGATTAAACCAACAAAAGAAAGCAACAGTCCTTAACAAGGCTCCCTCTAAGCTGTGGAGTCCTGTGAGCAAAAATTTTACTTTGTGAGGTTCTGGCATTAAAGTTGTGAGTGAGCGATTTGGCTACTGCATAAATCAGTTTGCTCTGGAGCCATCCCTTCCTGAGCTGAGACAAAAAAGGTGTGAGCCGGAGGCTAAAAAAGTGAGCTAGCTCACACAAACTCTGCTTAGAGGGAACACTGGTCCTTAGTAAAATCAGTTCCAAGATGGCTAGCAGTTAGAATTCCTGGTTTAGCAGATTGCAATCCTCCCGGAAGAAGCTTGTAAAATATGGGGGGGGGGGGACGTAAAGGAGGAGACGAAGAGGAAAAGATTGGATTTATACCCCGCCCTTCACTCGGAGTCTCAGAGCGGCTTACAAACTCCTTTCCCTTCCCTCCCCTCCCCACAGCAGACACCCTGTGAGGTAGGTGGGGCTGAGAGAGCTCTTTCCAGAACTGCCCTTTCAAGGACAGCTCTTGTCAGAACTATGGCTTGCCCAAGGTCATCCAGCAGCTGCAAGTGGAGGACTGGGGAATAAAACCTGGTTCTCCCAGACTATAGTCCGCACACTTAATTGTGAGGGTGCCAGATCACGTAATTGTGCTGTCACTGTCCTCAACTGAGTTGCCTGCCTTTTTTATCTTGTGGGGCCTGGCTTCCCGTTTGAGGAGACGTTCTCTCCCGTAGGTAACAGCGCAGTGTTCACAAGCGGTCCTCCAAATAGCTTCCTGGCTGAGCCCTTGTTCGTGGAAAACCTCGCACCATAATATGTTTGCCAACTTCTGATGTGCTGGGGATTCTTGGTGAGCAGCGCTGACCTTTAGCATCTCTCTGACTTTACCGTGTAAAGGAAGATGAATTAACTTCCCGCTCATGTTGTGGCTGGCCTTTGAAATTTCCTCTTCCTCGAGCTTGTGTCATCTTCCTTTAAATGTGGATGCACAAGTTCCTTGGTGTTTCTTGGAAAATGTAAGCCGCAGCGTCATGAGCGTGGATTCCAGAAGAGCCACGGGTCTTACTGTGCGCTCTCTCCATCTGTTACCAAAGACCTCTTTTGGACGGGACTTCCTTTTAGGGGTTACCCAGAGAGCTGTCTTTGCAAGGATTTCCCCTTGTACTAAAGATGATCTAGTTGAATCCCAACTAAGCTTGCTGCTTAAGCTGTGAGCCAAAATCTGGTCCGTTGGAAGGAGCCTGCAAGCCGCTTGCCGGCATGGAAACGCCAATGTTGTTCATATCCTGGTGACTCCTGGTAACCACATTGTAGTGGTATCCTGCGTGAGAGCTGAAAGCGCTTGCGTTCATTTAGACCGGATTGCTGCTTTTGTAGGGATTAGCGGTGAAGGTACGGCCCTTTACTGAGACAGCTCCGATTTCGTGGAACACTTTTCCTTGACAGCCAAGGGGCAGTTGTTTCTCTCTTTAACTTTCCAAAAAGTACCACGAGACCTTTTAAAAAAATTCTGCCAGCCGTTTGGCAAACCAGCTTGCAGGCTGTTCAGAATTCATTCTAATTGTTTTCAACAGGGTATTTATTGTGCTCCTTGATGTACTGAAACCCTGCCCGAATGTGGTTTAACCCTGGGAAAGCTGTCTCAAATGCAGTTTTTTTTTTAAAAAAAAAGGTTAGTCAAGGATGCTGTTGCCAAACTATGTTTTGCCCTGTGATAGATCCGTAACGCAGATGAATGGAGACAAAAACAGATGTGCCATTTTTGCTCTAACGCAGCCCTGTGTGAGGTAAAGCATCTGTAGCACCTGGCCCCTCTTTGGGGATGTGCCCCATTCCTTTAAAAGTGGCTTTTGTTGGTTGGCATCAGTATTCCCTCTATGCTGAGTTAGTGTGAGCTAGCTCACTGTTTTTTAGCCTCCGGCTCACCCATTTTTGTCTTGGCTCAGGGAGGAGGGCTCCAGAGCAAACTGATTTATGCAGTAGCCAAAGTCGCTCGCTCACAACTTTAATGCCAGCAGCTCACAAAGTAGGATTTTCGCTCACAAGACTCCACAGCTTAGACAGAGCATGGGTTGGCGTATCTGACGTTTCGGACAAACACGTCTCTTTCGAAGCCTTTTCATCCCTTTTTTTCTTCTGTGCGCTGCAGGCTGCGACGCACCAGGACATGACTTACTGGCTGCAGGAACTGCAGCAGAAGCGGTGGGAATACTGCAACGGCCTGGATGCCGCCCAGAGGGACAGCCGGACGTCGCCCGCGCCCAGCAACTTCTCCAAGGGGCTCGTTGCCAAAGACAACGCAGGTAACCTTTTTGTTCTTGTCGTTGCCGCCAAGTCACTGCCAACTCACGACGACCCCCTGGGGGCTTCAAAGCGAGGGAGGTGGTTTGCCATCGCCTGCCTCTGCGTAGCAACCCTGGACTTCCGTGGCGGTCTCCCAGACGAGTCATGACTGGAGCTGACCCAGCTTGGCTTCCAAGATCGAACTGGGTCAGGGTTCAAGGATGCGGAGGGGACAGGAAGCGCCCTCGTGTTGCAGCCGACTCATGGCGACCCCTAACGGGGTTTTCTGTCAGGCTTCTTAGTCAGGTCACACCACACACACAAGGCTTCTTCAGAAGATAAGTGTTTCATTGGTAGTCCAGTACTAAAGAGCGAGTATACAGCTTGTGGCAGGAATGACCTGTGATATGATGGCCAGTGACTTATAGTGTAATCAAACTATCCCCCCCCTGAACCAAAGCCAATGAGTACATTTCGTGCGCACGGGTAGCAAGAGGCAGGCAAGCGGCTAAGCGCCTAAGCTGTTAACTTTCCCAGGCAAGTTAATTTGCAGCTGGAGAACGACAACAAGGTCAGGCCAGAAGCTAGACAGGGATGAGCTGGGAACGAGGAGGCGGCGGTGCACCCCTCCACACTCCTGTGACAGGGCTACCTGACTTCTTCGAGGCAAGAGACGAACAGAGGTGGTTTTGCCCTTGCCTGCCTCTGCGTGGCACCCCTGGGCTTCTTTGGTGGGCTCCTATCCAACTACCAACCAGGGCCAGCCCTGCTTAGCTTCTCAGATCTGATGAGACCGGGCTGGCCCGGGCTATCCAGATCAGGGCACGGGTATGTAGTCTCCCCCCCCCCCCTTGGGCTTCGTTCCTAGAGTTTTTGTCTGTGTGAAGGCAGGGTAGTGTTTTATGCTGTAATAAAGTTAGTTCCGTCTCGGCATTGCTACAGCTGTTGGGCGAATTGTATTCATTGGTGCGCTTCTGACTGCTGTCTTTGGGTGAAGGTGCTCGTGATCTCTGGGGCCACGGTGCCTTCTTTAAGCGGAGGCAGTGAGTCAGTAGAGCGTGATCGACCGTGTCGAACGGTGCTGTCAAGGCAAGTAGCAACAGCAGTGCTGACCCACCTCGATCCAGATGCCTGTGAGAAGAGGGATCAGAGACGGCTGCAGCAAATGCTTAGCTTGAATCGCTCTGATGAATGGACGGTGCACCTTCTTCAGACGCAGCCGGGCCGTTGGTCTGTGCTAGTTTAAGAACGTCTCTCCCGGGATGTGGAGAGGATCCTTCAGGCAGAGAAAGGCCTTTTATTGGTGGGCTTAATTTAGCCGCCGTCTCCTCTGCTGAGACTCGAGGCATCCTACGCCATTCTTAAAAGTGCCCTAGGAACAGCAGAACGATTGCCGCAAGCCATGCGATGAAAACTCGATCACAAAATGCTCTGGAAAACAGCTTAATACGAGCCAATAAAGCAGGACCGCAAACCAGGCGACAAAACCAGGACGATACCCAGTGAGTGAGGGGGTGAAAATCGCCGGGAGTTTTGCAGACGGTAACTGTGCCCAGTTCCCTTTATAAGGCACCTTCTGCCTGAGGACCCTGTCGCTGGAGAGGGCAGAGGCTTGCACCCAGGACTTTCTGCGTGTGTCAAGCGACCACGGAGCTCTGCCCCCAGCTTATGGTAACGAGTCTTTGTTGCAGACAGGAGCCATGTCGGTCTTCAGTAGAAGAGCTAGTCTGGAGTCCAGGAGCACCTTAAGAGACCAGCGAGACCTCTGGGGGGGATGCGCTTTTGTGAGTCCGTCCAGCCTCCCTCTGTCAGCTACAAGATGGCTCGTACCCTTGGAAATCTGGTTGATCTCCCAGGTGCTCCCGGGGGCTCCAGTCTAGCGGTCCTGTGCTGCTCGCTCGCGTCTGCTCATGGCCTTTCCTCGTCGCCCGCCGAGTGCAGAGTGGCCTGGGTTAGGGTTGTGTCGCTGGTGCGAGTGTTTCTCCAGCAGCCCCCTGGGTTCAATTCTTCTTTTGTGATCTGCAGAAAAGAACGTGGAGCAATTCGTTACGTGGCTCTTTGAAATCCCTTCCTCCGTCTGTGGGTCTCGCTTGTAAAATAGCGGGCAAATGAGGAGCGCTCCCTCGTTGGGGGAATAGCCCTGCTTTCCCCTGGCAACGTTTCTGTGCGGTATACGTTGGGAGGGGGCTGCCGGGTAGACTCTGCACTTTCCATCGCCTCGGCAGCATCGAAGCTCTCTCTCCCACGGAACGAGCGCCTTTTGAACATACGGCCAGAGTTGTGGGCACACTTAAAGTCCGGCTCCTGGGCTTAGCCTTCGTTGCTCGAGAGGCAAGGGCTGGCTGGCTGGCTGGCTTCGAAAGCAGCTCCTGTGCTGTGCAGAAGTGCTTCAAGAGCCCTGAGTGGGGGTAGCCCAGGCCAGCCCGACCTCATCAGAATTCTACGTTGGAAGGGCGGCCTCCAAGGAATACCAGGGCTGGGACGCAGAGGCAGGCAAATAGCAAAGCCACCTCTCTGAAATGTCCTAGCCCCACTAGGGGGTCACCGCAAGTCACCATGGCTTCCAGGCATGCAAGCACACCAACACACGCACACACACAAATGCTGTTTTTTGGAAAAGAGCCCTGAGTGGGCAGGGCTGGACAGGGCAGTCTGAAGAAGCAGGCAGTCTACCGCAGGGGGGGTGGGGGGCGGGGTTCTCCTCTTAGTTGGGATGAAGCAGCAGATTGCTATAGTGGTTAAGCCAGTTTGGTGCAGTGGTTAAGTGTGCGGACTCTCATCTGGGAGAACTGGGTTTGATTCCCCACTCCTCCACTTGCACCTGGCTGGAGGACCTTGGGCAAGCTGTAGTTCTGATAAGAGCTGTCCTTGAAAAAGAGCCATTTCTGTCAGAGCTCTCTCAGCCCCACCTACCTCCCAGGGTGTCTGTTGTGGGGAGGGGAAGGGAAAGGAGATTGTAAGCTGCTCTGAGACTCCTTCGGGTAGAGAAGGGCGGGGTATAAATCCAATCTCTTCCTCTTCTTCTAATATGGGCTGCCTCAATTCCCCTGTTGAGGGCCACCGGGGGGGGGGGGCCGGCAAAGTCTGGGTACTCCCCCGGGGTGGGGCCCCGGGGGGGGGGGGGGAGCCGGCAAAGTCTGGGTTAGGGAATTCCTGGAGATCTGGGGTTGGAGCCTGGGAAGGGAGTCTAATACCATACTAGATGGAGTCTAACACCACGGCATCCGACCTCCAGCGAGCCCGTTTGTCCCCCCGGCAAAGATCTTTGTCTGGAGGTCCGTTGTAACGCCAGGATATCTCCAGGTCCCACCAGAAGGTTAACCAAAGAGAGATCACCGGATAAGCGAGTAGAAAATAGTCAGTGGCAACGGAGATATATTTACAAAGGAAATATCGCTCTTTCCCCCCCAATTTATATTTTTTATTTTTTTAAACAAAAACATACTTATAAAAATAGCTGATACAACAGCATCAATGCAGCATAACATTTAACGTAATACAGTTTTTCCTAGTAGTTTTTCAAAGTACCATTACATAACGATATAAACAGTTTTCATTAGAAGTACAATAAGCTTTGGTAGTGTTTATTTTTGGGGAGAATTTCCCCTATCGTGAGATATTCAACAATTGGGAACCACATTGCTTGAAGGGAATATCACTCTTCTATAGGTTTTCGAAAAATAGATCAATGTTGACACTGATCCATGTCTCTGCATTCATACAAGAATGAGCATCAAGAAAGTGCTCCCACAGCGTTGACAAGCACAGTCCAGTCATCTAAAGCTCTTACAAACAGTAAATCTTCTTTGTGTCTTTCGTGTACTAGTATTGGATTGTAGACAAATAGCATAAAGGTCACGAATCTGCAGACAGGCCGGCTCCCACACCTGTTTCAATAGGCTTCCTCAGAGCAGAAGACGTGTAGACTCAGTGAATCCTTTCATGCTCAGCATTCATCTCTGCAAGCCGTCTATCTGCACAATGCTCACGCTTAGCGAAATCTTCTCTTCTTCAGCTTTCTCTCTGTATGTTTTCTCACACTCTTGTGAGCCTCCTAATTGTGCCGTGCGAATCGACACAGGGCAGGCCTCGCTGTGGAGTGTTCTGGCAGCGATTGCATTTCTGAATTCTTGCCTGTTCCTCCCCAGATCTGAATATCGTGCCTCCCAATGCCTCGGCGGAGAAGGCCAGGAACGTCCTCGCGGTGGAGACGGCTCCCACGGAACTGGTGGGGGAGCGAGCGGCGTGCCACCCCATCCCGGGCCAGCCGAATGCCATCAACTTTGCCTTGAAGCAGTGGGGGAACGAGATCAAGTAAGCATTCTGTCCTCAAAAGCGGGGCACCGCTGCCGCTTGCAGAGCCGTGAAAAGGCGCCGTGTTCAAATGAAGCGTTCTTCCTTCGTAGGCAGGGAATCGAGGGTGTTGGTGGGCCAAGGTGGCCTTTGGACCTAGGCCTCCAGAACCCAAGTCTTCCTTACAGAGTCTTGTGTTGCAAGAAATGAGTGTGAACGCAGCCTGGATAGCGATTGAGGGCTGGCCAGGACGGCTTTTATTTATTTTATTTTATTCGGCTTCTATCCCGTCCTCCCCCGCATGGCAGGCTCAGGGCGGGCGACATCAGATTTAATAAAATACAATATATGCAATCACTACAATTAAAACACTCATAAAATCCCACCATGGCCTTCATCCAGGGCCGTTGTCCTTGACATTAAAACCTCACAGATCCTGGCTCTAATATGCAGTTCTGACCCATTGAGTGGAGGCTCAGTAAAGAGGGAGGGACGTCCGTCGCCCGAATTAAAAACCTGGCGGAAGAGCTCCGTCTTGCAGGCCCTGCAGAACTGTAAAAGGTCCCGCAGGGCCCTGATCTCGTACGGGAGCTCATTCCACCAGGTAGGGGCCAGGAAGCTGTGGGATTCAGGTGGGGACTGAATTCTCCCTTTTGGCAGAGAAGGGTCAGGCGAGAACACCCAGGTTTCACCTAGCGCGGTGAGCTGCTTTCGGGGTGAGCGGAGAAGGCCACGCCAAGGGCTGAGCTGTTTCCATGAGCCCAGGGTGCCCCTCCGCTTCCCGTCGTGACGCACCAGAGACTGTGTGACTCGGCCTTCATTTCATCTTGTCGCATCGGAGGGCAGTGCTTAGCTGGGCTTGTGATGATGGTACGTTCGCTGCCCCCCCAGTAGACGATGGGAACAGCAAGGTGGAAGGAGACTCCCTGACTATGTAGGAAGATGAATTTCCTGCTAGATGAAACCTGGATGGATGCAGAGCGCAGGTGGCCCAGAAAGGGCCTGAATTTGGGGGGGGGGATGGTTGGCCGATCTCGAGGAGGGTTGCGAATCGCCGCTCCCTCTGCTGCGATGCCCTGTGGGCTCCCGGCACGTCTCTCCTCAGTTGTAGAGAGCTCTCGCTCGACCATTTGAATTTCGGCCTGCCTTTTCGGGGAAGGCGTGTTAAAGAAGGAGCGGCCTCTAGGAGAGCCAGTTTGGTGTGGTGGTTAGGAGCCCGGACTCTAAACTGGGAGAGCCGGGTTTGATTCCCCACTCCTCCCCCTGCAGCCAGCTGGGGTGACCTTGGGCCAGTCACAAGTTCTCTCAGAGGTGTTCTCTCAGGAGCAGTCCTCGAGAGAGCTCTCTCAGCCCCACCTGCCTCACAGGGTATTTGTCTGCTGTGTGGAGGGGAAGGGAAAGGAGTTTGTCAGCCGCTCTGAGACTCCTCCGGGTAGTGAAGGGTGGGAGAGAAATCCAATCTTCTTCCTCCGTAAGACTGTGCTGCTGCAGTTGCTCTGCTGGCTGTGGCCCCCTTGTGACCCCCTCCCCCTTTCCATTTTTGGAATATTCGCCCTGGTCAGTTATTGTTGTGCCGAATGGCTGCCCAGGGACGGTGGCTCCTTTCCCAGATAGCTACAGGGCAGGGGATGTGCAGCGACTGTTGCCTTGGTAGCCCTAGAAAAATCAGACCGTATCCTCCTTGTCGTTTCAATGCCTGGTATTGATAGATTTCACTCCCGTCCTCATGATGTGAGACAAAGAGGCTTTTAAAAGAAAGATCTGGGGTCTGCCGTTCTGAATACCCACTGCTGTCTGTCGAGGGTTTCTCTGTTGGCCCTCTGCAAATGTCACTGTGGCTTCCGAACCCTTGACCTTTGCCACCAGCTGCTGGGAGCAGAACGTGGTCTCCTTCGATACCCCGGCCTCCTTGGCCCCATCTCCGTGCAGTGACTAAGCCTTCAGTGTCTGGTTTTTAACTCTTTCTGCAATTGTGCAAACTAAGGAAGTTTGAAGAGAAGAGATTGGATTTATACCCCACCTTTCATTACCCAAAGGAGTCTCAGAGCGGCTTACAAACTCCTTTTCCATCCCCCTCCCCACAACAGACACCCTGTGAGGTAGGTGGGGCCGAGAGAGCTCTTTCGAGGACTGCCCTTGAGAGAACAGCTCTGAGAGAACTGTGGCTTGCCCAGGGTTATCCAGCAGCTGCAAGTGGAGAAGTGGGGAATCAAACCCTCTGGGTTCTCCCAGATTAGAGTCCGCGCACTTAACCACTACACCAAACTGCACGTGTTTACACTGCATTTTCCCTTTGCCCTCAGTTTTTGCTGAAGATGGCAAATTCTCTGTACTGATTACCGAAAGCAAGTGAACGAGGGAACAGAACTGAGGCTCCGATGAACAGGGGAGGCATGAAAAAGGGGGCGGGTCCTGCTTCTTAGACTCCACATTAAGCTTAAAAGTGCTGTTGGAGCAGACTCTGTTCCTTGGTGTTTTTATCAGCTTCTTTTGATACGCCAGCTGTCCATCTTTCAGGCAGTAGAGACATGACCACGGCTACTCCTGCCTCAGTGGCATCCAGATTATTGGGGCTTTGGCTCTGTGGCCAGCATTTCAAGAGTGTTTGGGAGTGTTTGGGGCCGCGGTGGCTCAGGGGTTAAGATGCTGAGATGCAGACCGGAAGGTCGGTAGCTCGGCAGTTCGAGACCCGAGTGCCCCGTGACGGAGTGAGCTCCCGTCTCTGGCCCCAGCTCCTGCCAACCTGGCAGTTCGAAAGCAAGAAATTGCAAGTAGATAAATAGGTACCGCTTCGCTTGGGAAGGTAACAGCATTCCGTTTGCCTCAGCGTCTAGTCATGCCGGCCACATGACCACGGAGAAGTCTTCGGACAGCGCTGGCTCTTAGGCTTGGAAACGGAGAGGAGCACCGCCCCCTAGAGTCGGATTCGACTGGCTTTCGAGCAAGGGAAGCCTTGACCTTTAGTGGCCCAGAACGTGGCCTCCAGGTTGTGGAGGGAGGCAGGTTGCCTGGGGCATGCTGCTCCTGTTTTTCTGTGGACCCTCTGGCTCCCCATGCTGCCTTTTGGGCCAGTTCAGAGTCCTGAACAGTCTGGGACCAGGATACCCTAAAGACTGCCTTCTCCTGCGGGACCCTGTCTTCACACTTCTGTCTGTAGACCTTCTCCATGTATATCCTCCCTTCCTGCCATTGCGTTACAGGCAGTTTACCGTTCAGAACAGCCGGCACTAGGCGATAACAGGCTCAGTGCAAAAGGGTACGGAAAGGAAAGGGGAAAGGCAGCCCTTTTTGGACTCTGAACCAGACTCTGTTCCAGCCCAGCCAGATGTGTGTTCTGGATTCGATCCCTGACTCTCAAGCGGTGATCATCGTTCCTGCCATTGCGTTACAGGCAGTTTACCGTTCAGAACAGCCGGCACTAGGCGATAACAGGCACAGTGCAAAAGGCTACGGAAAGGGAAGGGGAAAGGCAGCCCTTTCTAGACTCTGAACTCTTGGGCAATGCACACCGCTGTTCCAGCACAGCCAGATGTATGTTCTGGATTCGATCCCTGACTCTTAAGCTGTGATCATCTCCTGCTTTTAGTTGGCTGCGGAAAGTATATTTCAAGCTGCTTTTTACAGATTCTATCGCTGGTAGAATTTAGTTTAGTTTTTTGCTAGTTGTCTGTTTCGAGGCCGGTGCGTGATCCGCTTTGAGTCACGAACTTGGAAAAGCAGGGTATAAATATTTTTGATAATGAAATGAGAAAAAGCAAGGAACTATTTTTAACAGAGCCTCTGTTCTGTACCAGTTTGGCAAGCCAGTTTGGGAAAGAGTTTGTAAGCCGCTCTGAGACTCCCTTGGGTAGGGAAGGGTGGGGTAGAAATCTAATCTCTTCTTCTCTTCTTCTACCTTGTACCAGGTTTTGTTCCTGGGTGGCAAACAATGTTCCCTCTGAGCTGTGGAGTCTTGTGAGCAAAAATTCTACTTTGTGAGCTACTGGCATTAAAAGTTGTGAGCGAGCGATTTGGCTACTGCGTAAATTAGTTTGCTCTGGAGCCATCCCTTCCTGAGCCAAGGCAAAAATATGTGAGCTGGAGGCCAAAAAACTGTGAGCGAGCTCACACTCACTCAACTTAGAGGGAACACTGGTGGCGAACTGTTTTTATTCATTTTGATTTATTTTAAAAAGCCACCCTCTCTACTCTGGGTGTCCCAGGCTGTTCATGCTGCACAATGTCCATATTTTAAGCCATGCGACAGTGAAATTCCGGCAGCAGATTGATATCTGCAGAAATAGCAGGCAAATCTTGAAACACTTCCAGGGCGGAGATGCCCAGGCGCAATGTCCTCATACTGTCGGCCTGAGCGAATGAAGTGTGTGTCGCCAGGCTCCTACCCGAAGAGGGCGTTGGTGCCAGCTGGGTGGCTTCTGTTGCTTCAGAGTGCAGCGCCATCGGACTAGGCCTTCTTCCTGCTCGCCACCCACCTGGCTGGGATGGTGAACCGGGAGGACAAGATCCCAGGGCAGGGGGAAGTTAACGCCAGCAGTTTGAGTGGTGCCTGGATACAACAGGGGAGGCAGCGCGGGCCTTTCAGCTCAGGTACAATAGCCTTGTGTACTCACAGTGTGTGTGTGCAAAAGGAGGCAGTAGGGTGCCCAGGCCCGTAGCTATGGTGGAGCTTTGGAGGGTTCCGCCCCCTTTCTTAAAGGCACCGCCCCACAATAATTTATCCTGTAAATGCTTTTTTCAGTAATCTTAAAACATTTTTTTTAAAGGTGTGCACTCCTTTAAGCAGAGTGGGGTGCTGTAGTTGACTAATTCCCGCGCTGAGCAATGTGGGTGGAGTAGGTGACCTCTAGGACCCCTAACTCGGTTTCAAGAAACTGGTCAGAAACTGGTCTCCTTTAAAAGAGGTTTTTTCCTGCCTAAGTGTTGGCTTTCTTGACTAGAGAAGTCCTCACCCCCACCTGCCTGCTTGTTCTCAGAACTGTTGCTTAGGCTGGCAGAAGGGATTAACTTGCAGCAGCTGAGAGCTGTCGTCTAAAGTGGTCTACGGCTTGCAATTTAGGGATCTATCCTGGTAACAGAACAGACAACTTGAGAAGACTGAGAGAGAGAAAAGTAGCTGAGTTATAATCCTCAGAGTTCTGGCTTTTCTTTCTGCACTGAGAAGTTCAGCCCCACCAGGAAACAAAATTGCCCCACCAGCCATAAAATCCTGGCTACGGGCCTGAGGGTGCCTCTAACTAACTGAAGGGGCCTGCACGGGTTTCAAAATCACAGGCGACGTTAGGCCACCAACTTGGTTCAGCCTGTTTTGGGTGGAGGGACATTGCCGGTAAGGAAGGGGCAGGGGAGGTCTCTTTGTTTACATAGGGTGTCAAGAGAAATACCCTGGGGCTTGCTGAAGTTGCAGAGGCAACTATGGGAAGTAAAATCCGATCTGACCAAGTTCCCCTTGTTCAGCTGCGGAGGCCGCGCCGGCTTGCTTTTCCTTGTCAAAAAGCCAGCTGTTGGATCACATGCTTTGAGTGTGTTTCTGTTTGCAAAACCTTCCAATGTGGCCACGTTCGTGTGTCACAATAACTACGAAGCAGTTTAGGGGAAAGGAGCGGAAAGCGAAGCAGGCTTGGTCTTTATCGAGAGCTGGTGGCATAGAGGCCGTTGGGCTTGCACTGTAGGGAGGACGCCTGAACACACAAAGCTCCCTTCGACTGAATCAGCCCCTTGGTCCCTCAAGGTCTACTCAGACCGGCAGCGGCTCTCCAGGGTCTCAGCCGGAGGTCTTTCCCATCACCTGCTACCCTGATCCGTTTTAACTGGAGATGCCGGGGATTGAACCTGGGACCTTCTGCACGCCAAGCAGAGGCTCTGCCACTGAGCCACAGCCCTTCAGTGGAGCCGGCGATCCTCTTCCAAGCACTTTGGTTCTGCTAAGCCTGCTCCCGGAAGTGCAGTTGAGCCGGAGGTCCGGATATCTAAAACGCCTGTACTGTAGTAACCTCAGGCAGGGGGGTAGTCACATGATGAGATTTCGCAATCAGAATTTTTCTGCCAAATGTGGAACTAACCGACAGAATGACTTTTTTGGCCCGTTCTATACACAGACATGTAAGTTTCCTGGACGTTCTGAAGCCCAGGAAAGAACCAGGATTTTTGCAGAGTGGGGAATCGGAATATACACAAGACTTCCCTCTGTCAGGCCTAAATTTGATAAGCAACACGACACTCAGTCAAGCTGCACCTCTGCGTATCTCAGATCTCTCTTTTCCGTGGCTTTTCTGCGGAGCCCTTTCCAGCGAACGGGGCCCTTTGTTTGAGCTGGTCCAGGGCCAGTTCTGGTGCAGCTTGGTGGAGAGAAACTTGGCAGGCCTCTGCAGGGACACGAGGGACCGCACTTCATTTCGTGAAACAGCTGAGCAAGCGGAATTATCTCAGCCTCAGGGTGGGATGTTTATGTTCCGATTTGAGGTGGCCGCGTTCCCGAGGGCGGGTTGTGTCTGTCCAGCAGTTTGTGTCCCTCTTTAGATACTCCGAGTGCAGAATGTTGCAGGCGAAAGCATTCTGATCTGCGTGTTGCTTTGCGGCCGGGCTGCACCAGAGTCCCTTTTTGTGATCTGAGATCCTAGAAGTGGCGTTTTGGTTATTCCTTGAGGCAGAGTTTCCCTGGACTGGCAGAGGGAGAAATTTACCAGTTTGCCCTCCGCCCCCAAGGTTCTTCCATGTAACCCCAAAGTCTGGGAATGGCTTTGAAATCTACAAAGGCCAAACAGTCTATCTATCCTTCTGTGTGTGTGTGTGTGTGTGTACAGTGAGGTCAAGTTGCATCTGACCAGTGCTCCCTCTAAGCTGTGGAGTCTTGTGAGCAAAAATTCTGCTTTGTGAGCTACTGGCATGAAAGTTGTGAGCGAGCGATTGGGCTGCTGCATCGATTAGTTTGTTCTGGAGCCCCGTCCTTCCTGAGCTAAGACAAAAATGCATGAGCCGGAGGCTAAAAAACTGTGAGCCAGCTCACGCCAACTCAGCTTATGGTCCACCCCAGCAAGGGGCTTTCAAGGCAAGCGAGACGGTTTGCCAATTGCCATTGCCTTTCTCTGCAGAGTCTTCATGTTTGTCCTCCCTCCCAAGTACCAACCCTGCTTAGCTTCCAAGATCGAAGAGGATCGGGCTGTACCGTGCTGCCTTCCTCGCGCCCGCCCACCCCCCTTATAATGCCACTGTAATGCACAGCGGCAGACTTTTCCAGTTTGGTCAACCGCATCAAGTAAATTGTCCCCTCCAGAGACTTCCGGGGCCTATCATTAAATGAAGAACAATTGGCTCACTGTGGCTCACTGGCAGGGCCCCTGCTTGTCATGCCGAAGGTCCCAGGTTCAGCATCTCCAACTAAAAGGATCAGGTAGCTGGTAGTGTGGAAAAGCTCAGCCTAAGACCCCGAGGAGCCGCTGCGAAGTCCTGGCTTCGATAGACTAGTGATCTGATTCAGTATAAGGCAGCTTGCGTCTTGGATAGGATTCTTTGTTTCGGAATTTACAGTTGAGCACTTTTTTTTTTTTAGGAGCTGCGGTGGCTCAAGTGGTTAAGACGCTGAACTGCAGGCTGTGGAAGGTCGGTAGTTCAGCAGTTCGAGACCCGAGTGTGTCGCGTGACGGAGTGAGCTCCCGTCTCTGGCCCCAGCTCCTGGCAACCTAGCAGTTCGAAAGCAAGAAATTGCAAGTAGATAAATAGGTACCACTTCGGTGGGAAGGGAACAGCGTTCCGTGCGCCTTGGTGTTTAGTCACGCCGGCCACATGACCACGGAAATGTCTTCAGACAGCGCTGGCTCTTCGGCTCTGAAACGGAGATGAGCCCCGCAACCCTAGAGTCGGACTCGACTGCCTTTCGAGCAAGGGAAACCTTTACCCTTTTTTAAACATTTTTTTTTACAATGACTCTGTCCTTTTGGATCGGCTTAACGGCTTGACTTCTGTACTTTGCAGGAATTCGGTGTCTTCATTAAGAACGGGCAAGGGAAGCAGTGAGAACCGGAGGAGCATCTTTTACACGGAGGAGTGGGAGATGCTGGACCCCGGCCCCAAGGACCTGGAGGAGGCGATGGCGCAAGAGGAAAAGAAGAGGCCTTCGCCGGAACCCAGCAAAGGTGCCCAAACAGTCCCTCCACTCCGGCTTGATGGCTTCTGCGCTTGGACTCTTGAGGAGTCTCTTAATTTCACTTCCCGATTGTTGGCACAGGAGGGGTGGGGGAATTTGCCAAACTGTGTGGAAGCACATTAAGAAAGGCAAACGATACTGAAGAAATTTACTAACGGGTAACTCAATGAAGAGTAATATTACTGTTAGCAAATTTCTTCAGTATTGTTTGCCTTTCTTAGTGTGCTTCCACACAGGGTTTTTTTCCTGACTTGCTATGTTTACCGTGCGATCGCTGATTGTTTTCTGGAAATTGGCAAACCCCAGAGCTAAACCGGTTTCATTGGGGCGTGGGGAGTGGGGGAGATTTTATTCCTCCAGGGCCCCTTCCCATGAGACATTTGGCGGTAGGCGTGGGGGCTGTGGCATAGTTCCTTCCTGCATTGCAAAAGTAACTCTGGCAACCCCGGGCCGTGGGGGAAGGCCTTTGTCTGTGGCTCCTTCCCACGCCACCCTCGCCACGCCCAGAAAGCGGTCTTGACGTCAGTCTTGCTGGAGTGTGGCTTTGGATTGGTCTCCCTCGGCAGCTGGGTGGGCTCACTCTCCATGCTCTGTTGCTGCACCTTATTTCCACTCAGCCCGCCCGAAAACGTGTGGCTGTTTTCGTGCAGGGGACGTCTTAAAGACCACAGTGCTTGGCTGTGGGACAGTGTGTGTGTTGCAGAACAATTGCAATATGCGTGAGAGGGAAATGTCGTATGCTGCGCTGGATGGGGGAGATTGGGTTTGAAGCGGGTAAAGTCTGGGCTCCGTCTCCTGCTCTGCCTTGGGTCAGACATACTCCCCAGCTGAGCCTCTTTCAAGGAACACAGCTGAGATCAGGGTTTTTTTAGGAAGAATGTGTGTGAGGAGTCCCAATCCCGCTTGTACATCCTTCACTCTGAACAAGGAAGGCGTCTGCCCGATGCCTCGTGGCGTAAACTGTGGCTCCTCCACTGCTGACTTATTTTTATTGTGTTAGACAAAATTTATGCCCCTCCTTTTCCACCCTCATCAGGGCCACCAAGGCGGCTAACAAATTTAAACATACCTCATAAAACCGCACTTTTAAAACCAACAAAATACACATAATTAAAACAATTAAAACTGGGGCTGAAATACAGACAAAAAAACATTAAAACAACAGCAGTTACAGGAAATGCACACTTCGCGTGCTCAGAGGCACTGCGATTCTTTAACTTAATGTCGGCTCTGGGCAGTGTTCCCTCTAAGCGGAGTCAGTGTGAGCTAGCTTACAGTTTTTTAGCCTCTGGCTCACACATTTTTGTCTTGGCTCCAGAGCAAACGGATTTATGCAGCAGCCAAATCGCTCGCTCACAACTTTAATGCCAGTAGCTCATAAAGTAGGATGTTTTGCCCACCAGACTCCACTGCTTAGAGGGAGCATTGCTTCTGAGCCCAGTACCGTCAGTCCATCCTGGAGCTCAACCCTGAACGTAGTCCTCACTTGGCCACACAATGCAATACTGGGTGTCATTTTGGGAATCTGCCCAGCTGGAGGTTTCTTCCAGGCGGCCGAAAGCGTAGATGTGATGCCGATCTCTCACAGTTCGCTTCTGCCCTCATTCCAAGGTGCTTGGGGAGATATTTGTAGTTTGCAATCTCATCTCCTTTATCCTCACGATGATGGAGTTAAGTTAGTCTGGGGCGAGCAAGTGCCTCACAGTCACACAGAAAACTTTGTGGCTAAGGGCCTGCTTCGAACCTGGCCCTCCTCAGTCCGACTTTTACACTCCAGCCTCTGTACCACACTGCCCCAGTCTGCGGAAGCAACTAGTTTAAAAAAGATTTATTCGAAATGTGTGTGTGCATACCAGAAACACACACGTGAGGACACCTGAAACACACACACACATCAAACCCTGCATAGTTACCTTTAACTATAAATAAAAGGCTACTTCCTAAAAACGTCACAAATATACATCTTTAAATTCGGCTCAGGATTTCTACCCTCACATTTTCACCGGGCTTAATTCTGTTCCCACCAGTAATAAGCAACTGCAGAATTATAACAAATCCTTCCTGCATATTCCTTTGCCCATCCCCTGAGCACCTCATTAGCTGTCTGTCTTCTGCTTTGTTTGCATATGGGACTACTTAAACTTTGACATTCATGGCCCCATTGTAAACAAATGAATAAAATCCAGGACAGATCAACTTGGAAGTGCTTTTTAAGATTTCAGTTTTGTCTAGGTTTAAGAACACAAGAAGAGCCCTGCTGGTTCAGACCAATAGTCCATCTAGTCCAGCATCCCGTCTCACACAGTGGCCAACCAGTTCCTCTGGAGGGCCAACAACAGGGCTTAGAGGCCAAGGGCTTCATAAGAACATCAGAAGAGCCCTGCTGGATTAGACCAGTGGCTCATTTAGTCCAGCCTCCTGTCTCACACAGTGGCCAACCAGTTCCTCTGGAGGGCCAGCGGCAGGGCAGAGAGGCCGAGGCCTTCCCCTGAGAAGAACCTCAGAAGAGCCCTGCTGGATCAGACC
>NW_015160846.1:935850-958216 GCF_001447785.1 Gekko japonicus | reverse complement strand
CAGGAGGTCCAGCGGCGGGGCCAGGGTACGAAGGCCCCGCACTGTTGGCCCCCCCACCCCAGCACTAGGGATACAGAGCATCCCTTGCCCCAGACCGAGAGTTCCTATCTATACCTTGTGGCTAACAGCCACTGATGGACTTCTGCTCCATATAAGAACATAAGAGACGCCAATGTTGGATCAGGCCAAAGGCCCACCCAGTCCAACACTCTGTGTCACACAGTGGCCAGAAATACCAGGTGCTATCAGGAGGTCTACCGGTGGGGCCAGGACACTAGAAGCCCTCCCACTGCCGCCTCCCCCCCCCAAGCACCAAGAAGACAGAGCATCACTTGCCCCAGAGCCCCTATCTTTACCTTGTGGCTAATAGCCACTGATGGACCTCTGCTCCATATGCTTATCTGATTAGCTCTTGAAGCCATTCATGCTTGTAGCTGCTGCCGCCTCCTGGGGCAATGAATTCCACGTGTGAATCACTCTTTAGGTGAGGAAGGACTTCTTTTTATCCGTTCTAACCCGACTGCTCAGCAATTTCATGGCGTGCCCACAAGTTCTTGTATTGTGAGAAAGGGATAAAAGTACCTCTTTCTCTACCTGCTCTTTCCCATGCATAATCTTATAAACCTCGATCATGTCACCTCCTCAGCCGTTGTTTTCTCCAAGCTAAAGAGCCCCAAGCGTTTTAGCCTTTCTTCATAGGGAAAGTGTTCCAACCCTTTTATCATTCTAGTTGCACTTTCCTGCACTTTTCCCAATGCTATAATATCCTTTTGGAGGTTTGGTGACCAGAACGGTACACAGTACTCCAGATGAGGTTGCACCATCGGGCCAGTCCCGGTTCTCTCAGAACTCCCTCAGCCCCACCTGCCTCACGAGGGGCCTGTTGCAGACAGAGGGAGGGAAGGCGATTGTAAGCTGCTTTGAGACTTCTTTGGGTAGAGAAAAGCGAGGTATAAAACCTGACTCTTCTTCGTCTTCTGGTTTACCCAGCTCGTGCTCCAGGGGCCAGGTCCGGTCCTGCACCCAGGGAGCTTGTGTGGTGGGCCATGCCGAGACCATAACTTGATCGGCCCTTTCCCGTTTTAAAATCCCTTGGCTGACTTCCTCTCTATTTCTGAGGTCGTTGGAACTGTTTCCTGCCACTCAGTCTCCTATCCCCGCTTCCTTGCTTTTCATGGCTGATCTCGACGACTGCTTGAAACCTCCTTCAGTCCAGCTGAGGGGCTCTTGTGCCGTCAAATCCCTGCCAGCCGACCTAGACCGATGCCTTAAAATGGCTTCATGAAATGCTTAAAAGCCGCTTAGGGGTCCAGTGTATGAGTTCCCAAAACTGGCTTGCAGTGTCCTGTTGTCCTGCTGTTAATCCCCGGAGCTTCTTAAGATGTGCTCCGAGGTTTCCAGGCAGGACTCACCTTTGTTGTCTTGAAGAGCAGGCTTTACTCAGCCCGCCTCTCTGAATATCCTCCAGGCCCCCAGTAGGGCTCAGTCTCCAGAGGTCGCCATGACTTCCAGGGGCACACACACTCACATGTGCGCGCACACAGACACACACACGTAAAAATACCAAAAAAGATGGTTTTGGACTGGATGCTGGACAGCATTGGGGTCGGGTAGAAGGGAGCGTGGCAGGCCTCTGTGCTTTAGAGGAGACTTGTGTTTGTGGTCAGCAAGTCCTGTCCATGGCGAACGTCTGCGGGCAAGTTTTGGCTTCAGAAAAACAAAACTGGAGGGGAACCAGCATACATGAATGGGTACAAAGCACAAAAAACCGCTGGCTAAAGGTAAACAAAATATATATATATATATAAATAATAGTTAATGCTAAGTTCAGTAACTCAGAAATATAACTATATAAAGCCAAGGCGTTCTTGCAAGAAACAACAAATACACAGAAAGATAGAAAAAGAAAGTCCCAAATATTTCAGTGTGTCTCACTTCAGCCTATTGGTTTTGGGAAAGAATTATTTGAAACGCGGCAGCTTGCATCCGGACTCTGTGGCTTGCTCTCTCTATGGCTTATGGAATTCAAGAATGTTTGGATTATTCAGGAACTATGCGTGTCAAGCTGGACTGTGATCAATGTTCCCTGTAAGCTGAGTTATTGTGAGCTCGCTCACATTTTTTTAGCCTCCGACTCACAGATTTTGGTCTTAGCTCAGCAAGGATGGTTCCAGAGCAAACTGATTTATGCAGCAGTCAAATCACCTGCTCACAACTTTAATGCCGGTAGCTCACAAAGCAGAATTTTTGCTCACAAGACTCCACAGCTTAGAGGGAACATTGACTGTGATATTACAATACAACTGGAGTGAGACGCACTGAAATATTTGGGACTTTCTTTTTCTGTCTGTATATTTGTTGTTTCTTGCAAGAACACCTTGGCTTTATATAGTGATATTTCTGAATTACTGAACTTGGCGTTAAATATTATTCTTTTATTTTATTTATTTATATATATAGTTTATCTTTAGCCAGCGCCCCCCCCAGGAACTCGTGCGCCTCCTGCAGCAGACGGTCCGGTCGTCCCAGTACGACAAGTACTTCCCCGGCCACCTCTGCGACGTGAGCCCCAAAGGCCAGCTGGAGCTGCTGCGCCAGAAAGACCACCAGATCCTGGGCCTGAACGACCAGCTGGAGCGGCTGATGCTGGAGAAGGAGAGCCTGCGGCAGGAGGCCCGCAGCCTGAAGGGCACGGTCGGGGAGCTGAGCGAGCGGCTGGGCATGCTGATGGAGACCATCCAGGCCAAGGACGAGGTCATTGTGAAGCTCTCCCGGGAGCTGACCGAGTGCCAGGAGCAGGCCTCCAGCCCAAGTGGCGCAGCCCAGGCACCCGCGTCCCCCTCGGCCAACAGGGAGCTGCAGGAACTCGACCGGCTGAAGGTAGGGGCTGGATTCGCCTCCCTTCCCCCCTCCTCCCCGCAATCGATGCCCCTGCTGCTCGCTCCCCACCCCCCGCGTCCAGCAGCAGGTTTGTCAAGCGAATGTGTCGCTGTCTCCCCAACCCCAGTAATAGTTTGTGGGACAAGACTGGCCGTGTGGGACAGAGGGTGGCACCTTAGAGGTAGGAAAGGAAAAGCCCTCGTGGATGCGGCAACTCACGTTCTCCGTGGCCGGCTGGGCGGAAGGGGGAGCCGAACAGAAGGGGGGCGGGTGAGTCTTTGTGCCCAGGTCACAGTGGCTGCACTTTTCCAGCTGCCGTGTCGCGTGTCGGAAGAGTTCGTCAAGAAAAGGTGGTGGGATGGTTGGGGGGGGCAGAGGGGGTATGGCCTCCCTGGGTTCCTCCTCCTCCTCTCTCTGGCAGAGGAACTTGGACTGGGTCATGTCTGAACTGTACCGGAGGACAATTGCAGAACTGTACATATGAAGTTGCCTTGGACTGAATCAGAATGTCTGTCCGTCAAAGTCAGTATTGTCTGCTCTGACTGGCAGCCGCTCTCCAGGGTCTCAGGCGGAGGTCTTTCCCATCACCTCCTGCCTGGTCCTTTTCATTGGAGATGCCGGGGATTGAACCTGGGACCTTCTGCGTGCCAAGCAGAGGCTCTGCCACTGAGCCACAGCCCCTCCTTACAGCTCTTCAGGGTCTTGCCTGGGAGGTTTCCTCCTTGGCAGTGTGGTGTCTAATTGGGCTGGCCTGCGCTAGGCTCTGATCCTTGGCTCGGGCTCTTAATCCCGGAGTGGGGCATTTCAGCTGCCCACTGCCACTGTCCGCTTCCTGGTGTAGTGGTTAGGAGCGGCCGACTCTAATCTGGGGAACCAGGTTTGATTCCCCACTCCTCCACATGCAGCCAGCTCGGTGACCTTGGGTTAGTCACAAGTTCCTTCAGAGCTGTTCTCTCAAGGGCAGTCCTCAAAAGAGCTCTCTCAGCCTCACATAACCTCACGGGGTGTCTGTTGTGGGGGAGGGGGAGGGAAGGAGATTGTCAGCCGCTCTGAGACTCCGAGAGAAGTCTGAGACTCCGAATAAATCGAATGCTTCTTCTTCCTTCTCCTCCTCCTCCTCTTCCTCCCCCTCTTCTGCTTCGTCTTATTATCTCGGTGTGTTCTGGGGGACCTTCAGATCTTGCACTAAAAATGTTTCTGGAAGCCTTATTTCAGAAATGAAACTCTTAAGTAGTCTTGGAAGTGCAGAATGTCCTTGGGGAAAAAGACAAGCCGGCTCTCACTGACCCTAACATGAAAATTGAAAATAATTGGGGGGGGGAGGGAAGCGGCTCGGGAGAAGGAAACATTCTAAAGGCAAAGGAATCAGGTGTGTTGGAATTCACACCAAGTCCTGTTTCCCAGGAAAGTGGACGGACTGGCGATTAGCTTGCGCTCTTCTTGTGGTTATCGCTTTCCTGGCGGCAGGTTCTGGCCCATCGTATAGTAATTTTTAAAAACATGATCTGCTTGGCTTCCCCTCTTTTGTCCCTGAGCGTGCAGCTGCGTTGCAAAGCTTCAGCCAGCCGAGGTCTGGGTATTGCGTCATGTAGGCCTGACCCTTGTCTTGTCCGAAAAGTCCAGGGCACGTTAAGGACAAGACGCAGAATGGCACAAGTCCTGAACTGGTGCTGTGTCCTTTTTAAGCCTCAGTTGCAGGAGCAGGGATGAGACAGAAAGAAACCTTCAGTGAATGTGAGGGTCCGGCAGTGGAGACAAGGCCAGGGAGAAGAAGGGCCAGCACAAAGAAGGCAGCCTGCGGAACTGCATGGTTGATTCTTGCAGATGTGCCCGGGTAGACCCTGCGAGAGTGGCTGTCCATGCGAGAGAGGCTTTGGCTTGGGAGGGAAGGTTTGGCCCGGAGCCCAGAAGTGTTTCTGTATCCTGTCCTCACACCTGCGCGTTCTTCATGCAGTTCCCCTTTCTCGACAGGACAGTCTTCAGGGTTACAAAACCCAGAACAAATTCTTGAATAAGGAGATCCTGGAACTCTCCGCCTTGCGAAGGAACGCCGAAAACCGCGAGCGGGACTTGGTGGCGAAGGTCAGCTGCTCACCGCTTTTCTGAAATGCCTGAAATTCAGATGAGGAATCTAAAGAAACAATAATAATCCAAGGGATTGTGTTCTGCAATTGAAGCCGTCTTTTGGTGTCTCCTTCTCCGCAGTGCACCAGCCTGGAAGCCAAACTCTGCCAGGTGGAGAGCAAGTACTTAATCCTGCTTCAAGAAATGAAGACGCCGGTTTGCTCGGAGGGGCAGAGGCCCAACCACGACGTGGTCGCTCAGCTCCTGGAAGACGCCTTGCGAGTGGACACGAGCGACCAGCCGGAACAGACTGTGTTTAAGCCTCACCTGGTCAGGTAACCCTCGGGCCCCAGCTGACTTCCCGCCTGGCGCTTTGCTTAGGTACCCCAGCAGAGCTCCCTTTTGCTGCTTCGGAGTGCAGATCTCACAAACTCCCTCGGTAGCCTTCAGCCAAGCCGATCCCCTCCTTTGGAGTTGTTTGATCACACAGCCGACAGGATTCGAACACAGTGTCGTAGCTGCCCTGGAAAAACAGAAGCTTGTGTTTCAGTATGTCACAAATAAAATGTCTTGGTGGGCAGAGGGAATTCTCAATGACAATTATATTGATCTAAAACCTGCCTCGGATAGTTGATAGTGTGAATTCATCTAATCCAGAGTTAACCCTTGTTGCATTCACACTTGGCAAACACTGATGTGCTCCTTCACAATTGCAAGGAGCTGCCCCGACCTGGATAGGCCAGGACTCCTCCCTCATCACCTTCAACTGGTTCCTGGTGGTGTCCCTGGTCGCTTGGTCCCCGTAGACGTCGCCAGCGGTCGCCATGACTTCCAGGCACAGGCACACAAAATTCCCAAATTGCAAGGAACTTATGGCCGGCTTCAGGTGACTGTTTTGTACCTTGCTTGAGCATTTTTGCTCCCTGGCCAGGAGTCTCTCCGTTAATCCCAGCCTCTTCTCTCTTCTCTGACAGCGAATACGATGTTTACGGGTTTCGGACCGTCCCCGAGGACGACGAGGAAGAGAGGCTGGTCGCCAAGGTGCGGGCCCTGGACCTGAAGTCCCTCTCCCTGACGGAGAACCAGGAGACGTCCCTGGGGGTGAAGTGGGAGAACTACCTGGCCAGCACGGTCAACCGGGAGATGGTGCGCTGCGTGGAGCTGAAGAACCTCATCCGGTCGGGGATCCCCCACGCCCACCGCTCCAAGATGTGGAAGTGGTGTGTCGGCCTCCACGTCAAGAAGTTCAGGGACAGCGCCGAGCCGGGCTACTTCCAGAACCTGCTCCAGAACGCCCTGAAGAAGCAGAACCCGGCCTCCAAGCAGATCGAGCTGGACCTCCTGCGGACCCTGCCCAACAACAAGCACTACGCGTCGCCCACCTCTGAGGGGATCCAGAAGCTACGGAACGTCCTGCTTGCCTATTCGTGGCGGAATCCCGACATCGGATACTGCCAGGGTCTCAACAGGTGAGGGTCTTGAGCTGCCCCTCCCGTGCAGATTCCTGGTTGTGTTGCGGGAGTTGGCACATGGGTGTGTGTTTGTGTGTGTGTAGAACAAATTCAGAGTCCAGTGGGGCACCTTTAAGACCAACAAAGGTTTATTCAAGGTATGGACTTTCGTGTGCAGGCACACGTCTTCAAGTACAGTGGAATGGGAGGTGAGGTTCAGACATATAGGTGGGCTGAACAGCGAATTAACGTGTAACTTGATGAAGATGTTTTAAGCTGTGCAAAAACCGAATTAAATAGCAAACTAAGGTTATAAGGCCAACAGTCGTAAAGCAATAAATATATCAAAATAAATCTGAGACTCTCAGTTTTGAAAAGGTATTTGAAAAAGCGTGCGTGCCCACGAAAGCGCACACCTGGAATAAACCTCGGTTGGTCTTAAAGGTGCCCCACTGGACTCTGAATTTGTTCTACTGCTTCAGACCGACACGGCTGACTACCTCTGTGTGTGTGTGTGTTGGTGTGCATGGCTGTATTAAATTGGCGCCTCTGTGTTCCAGCAGCCCCTCTCTTCTCCCCTTTCCCACCAGACCGGTGGGTGGGCTCTGGCCTTTATTCTGCGCCCGGTCAATTACAGTTTTTCTAACCACTTGTGGCAAGGGGGCGGGGCTATGTGAGAAAGGGCCTTTTCAGTGGCAGCCCCGCGATTACAGCACAACCTTCCCAGCGAGGTACGCCCGGCTCCCTTACTTTCGATCTTTAGGAGGCAGCTGGAGATCGTTTTGTTGAGGACCATACTTGATTACTTTACTCACTTTGATTTGATTACTTTCAATTTTTAGGAGGCAGTTTTTATTTAGGACTGCATTTGGTTAAGTTTACGACCAGTCTGGAGTTGTGATTTTTTAAAATTTTGGTTTTTATATTTTTAGTGTATTTTATTTTATACGCTGTAAACCACCTTGAGCTCTGAGAAAGCCAGCTAATGAATGTTGCAGTGGAGGGAAAGAATTCTAGAAGGGCATCTTGCCCTAGCTAGATGTTCTGCCTTTCCATCTGGCAGATGGAATTCAAGGCAGGAATTCAAGGCAGGAATTAGATTCAGGTCGGGTCGCTGTGTTGGTCTGAAGCGGCAGAACCAAATGTGAGTCCAGTCAGGCACCTTTAAGACCAACAAAGCTTTATTCAAGGTGTGAGCTTTGGTGTGCAGGCACAAATACCATTTGAAAAAGTGCGCCATGCACACAAAAGCTCAGACCTTGAACAAACCTTTGTTGGTCTTAAAGGTGCCTGACTGGACTCACATTTGGTTCTGCCGCTTCAGACCAACACAGCGACCCGACCTGAATCTAATTCCTGCCTTGAATTCCTGCCTTGAATTCCATCTGCCAGATGGAAAGGCAGAACATCTAGCTAGGGCAAGATGCCCTTCTAGAATTCTTTCCCTCCACTGCAACATTCATTAGCTGGCTTTCTCAGAGCTCAAGGTGGTTTACAGCGTATAAAATAAAATACACTAAAAATATAAAAACCAAAATTTTAAAAAATCACAACTCCAGACTGGTCGTAAACTTAACCAAATGCAGTCCTAAATAAAAACTGCCTCCTAAAAATTGAAAGTAATCAAATCAAAGTGAGTAAAGTAATCAAGTATGGTCCTCAACAAAACGATCTCCAGCTGCCTCCTAAAGATCGAAAGTAAGGGAGCCGGGCGTACCTCGCTGGGAAGGTTGTGCTGTAATCGCGGGGCTGCCACTGAAAAGGCCCTTTCTCACGTAGCCCCGCCCCCTTGCCACGAGTGGTTAGAAAAACTGTAATTGACGGGGCGCAGAATAAAGGCCAGAGCCCACCCACCGGTCTGGTGGGAAAGGGGAGAAGAGAGGGGCTGCTGGAACACAGAGGCGCCAATTTAATACAGCCATGCACACCAACACACACACACAGAGGTAGTCAGCCGTGTTGGTCTGAAGCAGTAGAACAAATTCAGAGTCCGGTGGGGCACCTTTTTTCAAGGACAGCTCTGACAGAACTATGGCTTGCCCAAGGTCATCCAGCAGCTGCGAGTGGAGGAGTGGGGAATCAAACCGGGTTCTCCCAGATTAGAGTCCGCACACCTAACCATGACACCAAACTGGAGGGCAGGGAAGCTCTCTGCTGGATCAAGCCAAGCTGTGTCGGTCCTGCCCCTCGCTTGGTCCCCAGTGCCGATTCTAACCATTTTCCGGAACTCTTCCCCGGGGATTGTTCATTTCTTTTTTCCTTTCTCTCTTTCCAGACTGGCAGCAATTGCCCTTCTCTACTTGGAGCAGGAAGACGCTTTTTGGTGCCTTGTGACAATCGTGGAAATCTTCATGGCTCGGGACTATTACACGAAAACCCTCCTCGGGTCCCAGGTAGGGAGCACAGGAAAGCGCCCATTCCGCCCCTTAAGGCAGGAGAGGCACCAGGGCTGGAGCAGAGTGCAGACTGCGGCGGGGAGCGTTGCCTGAAAGAACGCTTCTCTGCGCTAGAATTTTCTCTCTCAATGAGACACCTGCTTTTACACCCTTATATTGTGTTTTTAAAACATTTCTGTCCTGCTTTTCTTCCCGATCAGGGACCCAAAGCGGCATTTCCACGTGGTTTCCCTCCACTGAATCTTCACCACAGCAGCCTTGTGAGGGTGGGCTCAGCTGAGAGATTGTGACAGGCCCAAAGTCACCTGGCAGGCTTCCTGGGGTGAAGGAGGGATTCGAACCCAGCCGTCCTTGGTCCTAGTTTGACACTCTAACTGCTACGGCACACCAGCCACATTGGTTTCCTTGTGTCTGGAATTGCCTCCCAAAAAAGACTTGTGTGACACACACACACCGACACACACACACTCGCCCTTTGGGCAAGCCTTTGGCATACGCCTTCTGATGTCAGGGGGAAGCGTGAGTCGCTGGGAGGGGAGTGCGTGCCCGTCCCACGTTCACCCCCACCTTTGCCTGCCTTCCCCCTCTCTCTCCGTTGCCTCCCTCAGGCCCCATTTGAGAGTGGTAGCTCCTTGGGGCAGGGGCCTCTCATCTGGTACCCTGTGAAGTGCCATGCCCATGTATGGAGGGACAGAAAATGCCCCCTTGAAAATGAGTCTACAGGGGAGTAACCCAGGCGGGAGCCCTTTGTGCTGATTCTCCTCTTCTGTGTTCACGGGACCCTCCCTCCCTTTCTCTCCCCTCCCCCTCCCTTTCTCTCTTTCTCCCTTCCTTCCTTTACTTATTTCTTTCTTTCATTTTCTCTCATTTTCTCTCATTCTGTCTCTCTCTCTCTTCCTTCCTTTACCTATTTCTTTCTTTTTCTTTCTTTCTTTCTTTCTTTCTCTCTCTCTCTCTCTCTCTCTCTCCCTCCCTCTCTCTCTTCCTTTACTTCTGTCTCTCTTTCTCTCTCTCTCCCTCCCTGTCTCTCTCTTCCTTCCTTCCTTCCTTCCTTCCTTCCTTCCTGGAGGAGCTGTGAACCACGTGAGCGCCCCCTGCAGGCTGAAGTGGTGCAGTCCCAGCACAGGCCTCCCACAGTGGATGGTGCTTTGCAGGGGGGAAAGGCTTTGCCCCAGTCGGATGCGTCTCTCAGCTGCTTACTCTGAAAGCCACTTTGTTGACTTAAGAGCTGCGACGGGAACAAGTGGGAAGGCTTGTGGTTTCAGCAGGGCACTTGAGCCAGGCCTTGGTGTGAAAGAGTGGGCGGCTGTTAACTTTTCTGGCCTTGGAGGCTCTTGGCAGGTCAGCCGGCACCTCCCAGAGCACAGTGCAAATACGACGACGCTGACGCTCTGAAGTGTGCTTTGTCTGTTTGCAGCCACATGGTGGGAGGAGGAATGGCTCCCACGATGGCTATTCTAGGCCCCGAACGCTGACTTTTCAAGATCACAGTGCTTTCTATTTGGGGGGTTGTTCGTAGGTTAGGTGTCGGGGGGGGGGGGGGCAAGTAGGTCTCTAGGAATTTTACTTATGGAGGAAACCGAGCTGGTAGGATTCCTCTGCAAGATTTGCACCCGGTCCCCTTTTCCTAGTGTCCTGGCAAAAGCAGTTTGGATGCTTTGACAAGTGCTTGCTGTCCCCCCCCCCCTTTTCTTTGAAGCAATCAGACAAATGATGCACTTCACATTTAAAGCAGTTTGGCTGTTTCTCTGTGTACAGCCTTTGCCCACTAGGAGCAAAATGAAGCCTGAAAATAGCAAAAAGTTCATAGTAAACGCAAAGTGTTGTTTGCTGTCTTAACGGAGCAAGCAGCGTGTCTGATCCGGCAGGGCTGTTCAGATGTTCTTGCTCCGAGTAGCTCCTGTGCCCGCTTTTCTTGGTCCTTCCGATGCTGCGCAGCATCTCTTGAGAACCCCCACCTTCTCCCCTCTTTCTTGCACTGTGTGTGTCCAGGTTGACCAGCGAGTCTTCAAGGACCTGATGAGTGAGAAGCTGCCGCGGCTGCACGCCCACCTGGAGCAGTACCGGGTGGACTCCTCCCTCATCACCTTCAACTGGTTCCTGGTGGTGTTCGTGGACAGCGTGGCCACCGACGTCCTCTTCAAGATCTGGGACTCCTTTCTGTACGAGGGGCCCAAGGTACGGGTGGGGATGGTGCGCGTGAGTGTGTGCGGCTGCGGGAGCCTTCCTGCGCTCAAGGTAGTCGCTTGGGGCACACGTGGCAGAGGGCGTCTCATCAAGGGTGTTTGTCTCCCGCTCTCATTGCGTGTGTGTGTACAGAGCCGTCAAGTCACAGTTGACTTACGGTGACCCCTGGTGGGGATTTCAGGGTAAGAGATGTTCAGTGGTGGTTTGCCCCTCCCTGCCTCTGTGTCGTGACCCTGGTATTCCTTGGAGGTCTCCCATCCAATGTCCCCTCTATGCTGTGAAGTCTTGTGAGCAAAAATTCTACTCTGTGAGCCACTGGCATTAAAGTTGTGAGCAAACGATTTGGCTGCTGCATAAGTTAGTCTGCTCTGGAGCCATCCTGCCTGAGCTAAAACAAAAAATTGTGAGCCGGAGGCTAAAAAAACGTGAGCTAGCTCACAGTAACTCAGCTTAGAGGGAACATTGCTCCCCTCCCAATATTAGCCAAGGCCGCCCCTGCTTAGCTCCCGGGATTGGGCTAACCTGTGCCGTCCAGATCAGAGCAGCTGCCTACTGGGGGGAAACCCGGTGGGGATTTCAAGGGAAGAGACGTTCAGCGGTGGTTTGTCTTTGCCTGCCTCTGCGTAGCACCCTGGACTTCTTTGTGTTGGCCGACGCCGTCATGGGTGCTTTCTGGTTTCTTTCCCATCCTCCGCCTCCTCTCTCCGGCCCTGGCCCTCCCGCTCACCTTGGTGTATGCACTCCTGGCTCTTTCCTTATGTCGGCTCTGTCCTTGAAGCCCCACCCCGCCGTGCCATTTTTGCTCACTGGGAGCCGTGAGACGTTTTACTTTGGGCACGCTCAGGTGCCCTCCTTATTGGTCTCTTGCCATCGGGGGCCCCAGTACGAAATGAGTATAATCATCTGGCTTCCCGCTAATCCCCCATTCCCAACACAGAGCGTGTTGAGCCGTGACCTAAGTACCACTGTCAATAAACTGAACTTCCTTGAAGGACTGTTGTTGAGTGTGTTTGACTTGGGACTCTGACACTTTCTTGGTCTCCCGTCCCAGTACGAAGCCAACCCTGCTGAATTTCTGAGATCCAACAAAATCAGGCTAGCCTGGTCTAGCCAGGTCAGGACAAAAGACAAACAGAGGCGGTTTGCCCTCGCCTGCCTCTGCGTAGCAACCCTGGACTTCCTCGGTGGTCTCCCATTCAAGGACTAACCAGGCCTGATCCTACTTAGCTTCCAAATTCTGATGAGCATTAGGCAAGCCTGGTCTAGCCAGGTCAGAAAAAAAGACAAACAGAGGTGGTCTGCGATCGCCTGCCTCTGCGTAGCAACCCTGGGCTTCCTTGGTGGTCTCCCATCCAAGGACTAACCAGGGCTGACCCTACTTAGCTTCTGAGATCTGAGGAGATTGGGGCAGCCTGGGCCATCCGGCCTTCCTTAACATCGTGAGATGTCCCAAACTAGGGTTGCGATACAGAGGGAAGTTCTTTTGTGCCTGTATCGAAGAGTATCCCGAGGGCCGTGGCTAACAATCTTTCTGGAGAGGCTCAGTCATCGGGAGTCCTGAGCAGTGCCTCCCTCTCAGCTATGGAGTCTTGTGAGCAAAAATCCTACTTTGTGAGCTGGTGGCATTGAAGTCGTGAGCGAGCGGTTTGGCTACTGCGTAAACTAGGTTGCTCTGGAGCCCTCCTTCCTGAGCCAAGACCAGAATCTGTGAGCCGGAGGGTAAAGAACTGTGAGCCGGCTCGCACTAACTCAGCTTAGAGGGAACACTGGTCCTGACTGTTAAACTGGGTGAACAAAACACTCTGCCTCGAAGGAAACTGGCAAATAACAGTAACCAGAATTGTATGAATTCTGCATCACTGCAAAACTAAATGCCCTGCAAATCTCAGCTTTCAATGCTAGGAGCCGGGCAGTACCTGGCGAAATGGGCAGAAGTTGGTGGTTGGGTGTGTGTATGAATGGCACATGTTTTGTAGGTGAGGGTGGGAGAGACCCCAGGGCAGTGAAATGTGGCATTTTCTGTCCCTGCCATGCGGCCAGCTCAAGTCCCCGGGATCTGGGAAGCTCCCCCCCCCTCCGAACTCACGGGTTGTCATCATCCCCTCCAGGTAATCTTCCGCTTTGCCTTGGCCCTCTTCAAGTTCAAAGAGGAGGAGATCTTAAAGCTGCAAGACTCGACATCCATTTTCAAGTACCTCCGGTACTTCACGCGCACGATCCTCGACGCCAGGTGAGAAAGCTGCTTGGCTGGTCAAGAAGGGCCGCTTTAACTTCTAACCCTGCAGATTCAAGGAGACAATACTAAGTCTGATGCAGAGCCGGGGGGTGGGTGGGTTAGAATTTCATTAGATATCAGGATGATCAGGGGTCTGGAGATTGAGCCCTACGAGGAAGAAAGGGACCCCGTCCCTGGGACTTAACACAGTCTTAACAACAGAGCCCCCTGCAGCAGAGCAATGCCTCCCTCTCAGCTGTGGAGTCTTGTGAGCAAAAATCCTGCTTTTTTAGCTCCTGGCATTAAAGTGAGCGAGCTGATTTGGCTGCTGCATCCATTAGTTGGCTCTGGAACCACATCCTTCCTGAGCTGAGTCAAACGTGTGTGAGCCGGAGGCCAGAAAACTGTGAGCTAGCCCACACTGACTCAGCTTAGAGGGAACACTGCAGCAGCGCTCTCTTCCTCCATCCCCTGCCCCCACGAGGACTGGCTGAGGCCGTGAATACAGGGATGGGGTGGGTGTGTTTTGAAGCTGCTTGGTCTGCCTTTGGGGGTGGGGAGACCCCAGCCCAGGTCCCAGGCGCTCACCGGCGGCCGTGCTCTTCTTCCCAGGAAACTCATCAGCATCGCTTTCGGGGACCTGAACCCCTTCCCGCTGCGCCAGATCCGGAACCGGAGGGCCTTCCACCTGGAGAAGGTCCGCCTGGAGCTGATGGAACTCGAAGCCATCCGGGAGGACTTCTTGCGCGGGCGGGAGACTGACCCCGACAAAAGGGACCTCATCAGCGACGACGAAGAAGACGGCTGAGGCCCCCCGGGGGGGGCCTCCCTCCCTCTTCAGCCGAGACTGTCCTCGGGATTGTGACCAAAGCCTCTGGGGGTGTCGCAGCCTCCTGTCCGCCTGTCTCTCTCTCTGTATCTTAATGTTTCTTCGTGGTAAGCCACGGCGGCTGGAGATTTGCAGGACAGGTTTCCGCAGCTCAGCACTTGGAGGCCAAAATGGGCCTGTCTGTCCCCCACTCCCCCCGCTCAGGGGCCAAACGGTTCTGTCCACAGGCAGGCCACTTGAGGCAGCTTCTCTTTCGGTCTTACCGCCCATCCTTTGCCATTGAACTGCCCATGGAAGGAGCAGTTGTGAAAAGCCTGTGTGTGTGTGTGTTGGGGGTGAGCATTTGCACGTGCCTTTCCCATTCCCCCCTCACCCCAAAACTCCTCCGCGTTCTGCCTGCTTCCTGCTCACTTTCTTCCTCCTCCCTTCGGCCACGATGAGCGGACGTGTTGGAGAAGTCCCTAGTCCGCCTTTGGCATCATTGGGTTAAGTAAAAAAGGCAAACAAACCCCAAGGAGGCTCCTTCCCTCGGCCACTTGAAGGGCTGGCCTCTCAGCCCGGTTTGTTCTCAAATCGGCACAAACACTGGTGGCGAACGGGGGTTGGCACGTGAGCTTTAAAGCCGGGGGGGACGTGGCAGGGTGCCCGGGGCTGGCTGGGTGCTGCGTTTTTTTTCTGTCAAGGGTCACAACGTTCTGAGTGTCCACTGTGTCGCTCCCAGTGGCTCTTTCTCTCGCAGGAGTCGGGGGGGGGGGGGGGTTAACGTGCCCCAGGACAGTTTGCAGACGACGACGGAGGCGCGTAGCAGAGAGGTAAGGCCGCATTCCTGTCTCCGTGACGTGAAAGGCCAGGGGAAGGGCTAGCGTACTCGGGTTGAGGAAGACGGGGGCTTCTCCTGGGGACAGCTGCTCCCTCCGGGGCAGAGCGAGGCACGCCTGGGCCCTGGCTGCATGACTCCAGTACCACAAAGCACGGGGGGCGGTTTGTTTCAGGGCACAGCCCTGCTGGCCGGGGTGGGGGCGAGGGGGGCCTCTTCTCCTGTCTGCTCCCTCGGCCTCCTGGGGCTGGCCTTGGGTAGCTCACGGCACGGTGGGCCTGTCGCTTCTTGGCCAAAGGGACCGTAACGTCGCCTGCAGAAGTACTGCAAGTCGGCTCAATTCCGTGCCACCAGAGGGCACTTGCCAGAAACCCCGCAGCCGATGGTTCTGTGTCCACTCGCTTTCCATCAGAGGGAAAACACATTTTGTGAAATAACAAAAGGAGAACCAAGAATGTTTGTTTGCTCGGCCGGCTTAAGAGTCTGAGATTGAATTTCTGAAGACGTGGGCATTTCTTTTCCTTTTCGCACTTGTAAAAGCATTCCACGGCAAGGTCTCACGCTGAGAGAGGCGAAAAAAACAGAGGGTCTTGGTGCTGTGATCTTGGCGGAGGCCGGTGTTGCCTCGGGCAAAGCCAGAGAAAATCCCCTCCACTGGTTTGTTGCTTCGGGGTGGGTGTCCTGGGCTGCCTGGAATTGGCTCCTCCTCCCCTCCCTTCTGGGGGTGCGGCCTGAGAGCAGGTCTGAAGAATCCTTCCCTTGCCGTCTCTTCCCACCCCCGCCCACCCCCCAGTTGCTGGAACCTTTGCTTGGTTTCCAGGCACAGGTGTGCAGTGGGATCAGGGTGTGCTACCAGAGGGCCATTTCCTCCTGCGCTAGAACATGCAGAGCCTGTAGGGCAGCTTGTGGCACGGCTGGGAAGGAGGAGAGCGCCTCGTGTGACATCGGCCGGCGCCTTGTGGGTCAGGGCCTTTCTGCTGAGCGCAGCCATTCTCTTTCTCGGGCGTGTCGCCGGTTGGAGTTCGGTGAGTTGCGCAGCAGTGCTGGGTATCGCAGGCAGGTCTGGCTGAGTTCCAGTTGGAATGTCTGTGTCCCCATGTGCCGCATCAGCCTTTTTCTAATCAAACCAGGAGTGCTGGCGGTTGTGCCGCCCTGTGCCGGCTTTGTGTGGCATGCGCCAGCTTGGCTCCAGTGCTGGCTGGATGCATTGCCGCCCCCTCCCGCGACCGGCGCCATCAGCAATTCAGATGAGGTGGGCAGGGCCTGACCCCCACCATGGGGTGGACGTGCCTATCCAGCGCTGAGGCTCCTGGGTGTTCCAGAGCGCTCCCCTTCTCTTGTCCTTGAATTCTGTGGTGGGAAGTGTGTATGTGCGTCCGTGTGCCCATCATATCGTAGCCTGCCCCGTCATTCCCACTCGCAGAAAGCGATGGGACCCCTCGGGTGATAGGATGGTGTCCGTCTCCCGAACCTTGTTTCGAAGAGCTGGTCTCAAATCCCGGTCTGCGATCAGGCAGTGGCTTAGTTCCACTCTCCCTCGCTCTCAGGAATCAACCTCTTGTCTTCCTTGAACTCGCTAGCCTAGATGGTGTTTGGGCACCTCCGACGACGTGATTGTGAAGTTCATTCCAGCCCACAAATGTGCATGAGCGTGGAGGGGGACCCCCCTTCCCTTTCCCGGGGCCAACGGTTCTTCCACATTCCTCTCGCAATTGCCCTCACCGTGTTGCAGTCTTGAAGCTTCTTGGCCCAGCCGTTCAGCCATTCCGACTGAGGGCGTCTGTTTTTCTCCGCAAAGGAAAGTGTCTGTCCTACCTGAACTCTCTTGGGACGGGGTCCCAACACATCCCCCCCCCCATATGGGCCCTTGCCTGTCTTTGACAGAGTGACACGAATCACCTAGAGAATTGAGAATCGGGCTTGCGGGGTTCTTTTGCAAGGCACGGAATTCCATGGGGTGTTTCCAATGGAAGCAAGCGGTCGTTGCGAGAGTCCCCCGTACATATCCGAAAACCGAGGCACGAAGAGCAGAGAGGCTGAAGAAGAACAGTTGACACAGCCAGTGACTTTAATCCATCTTTTCCCTCCTAGAATTTGATGTTTTTTTCTAGCTTCTTTCCCCCCCCCAGGTCTCATTTACCGCAATGAGCTTTCCCTATGCCTTCTTTTTTTGTAAAGAATTTCAGAACGTCTTACATATTATATATGCAAAACTATCTTATGCATGGTTTCTGTTTAAGAATTGTATATCCAAACCACTTGAGGTCACTTGTGGAACGGTTCGAAGCTGGGCGGGTTGGTCTGTTTTTTTGTTGTTGTTGTCGTCGTCACACTAAAGCGGAGATTGTCGGGCACGACACGCTCTGCTCTGGCTGAAGTGGCACAAGTGGACTTTCCGTCTGCGGATGGTCTCCGAAGGGAGCGTCCCCGAACTGCCCTCCTCAAGCGAAGAAAAAGAGGCGTGCCGGAGCCGACCTTTTCGTGGGGATGCCCAGCAGGGAGTTCCCCCGACATTCACTGAGATCAGAAAGAGGTTCCTCTGTTTCCCTTTTACGCTGCGCTGGTCTCTACATTGTGAGCAAGATCAATTAGCAGTTTGTGATGGGCGGCGGGGATGCCCGTCTCGGATGGAGAAGTTTCCCTCCTTGGTGAACCTCCTCCCGGTCCAAGTCTCGACCTCTTTTTTTCCCTGGGAAGCGCTGTTTCAGAAACAGCCCAGGGGTGCATAGCACAACACAAGGGTTACGGTTACAAAAATGCAAACCGTTTCTGCTGGAGATTCTTTGTAAAACCGAGCAAAAAAATTAAACCATTACTTTTTTGTTGTTTTTTGGTCTTCGTTATTTTCTTCCCCCCTTGGAGAGAATGACCGGTTGCGGCGAAACCTTTTGTGGCTCTTACAAGCCCTGTCCTTGCTCTGAAATAGGAGCTAGCAAGCCCTGCGGAGGCTCATTGGGTGGGAGGCTGGCTCCAGCAAAGCTCAGGTGTGCTGCCTGGGAGCCAGTTTGGTGTAGTGGTTGGGAGCGCGGGCTCTAATCTGGGAGAACCGGGATTGATTCCCCACTCCTCCTCCACATGCAACCAGCTGGGTGACCTTGGGTCAGTCACAAGTTCAGAGCTGTTCTCTCAAGGGCAGTCCTAGAAAGAGCTCTCTCAGCCCCATCTACCCCCCAGGGGTGTCCGTTGTGGGGAAGGGAAGGCGATTGTAAGCTGCTCTGAGACTCCTTTGGGTAGTGAAGGGTGGGGTAGAAGAAGAAGATTGGATTTCTACCATTATAAATCCAGTCTCCTCCTCTTCTCTCTGCCGGAGGAAAGGAGCAAGAGAACTCCTGTCCTTCCGTTGCATCCTGTCAGTGAGCTGGAAGCAAGATTGCGTCTGCCTCGGTAGTTGAAAGTGGCATTTCATGCTTGAGGCAGTGCCCGGGGGACCAAGACACGGCTGTGCTCTGCAGCGTTCCTTCCAAACAGCAAATTACAGGGTGAGCACAGGGAGTGATTGGACAACAACAGTGACGTCCTCTCCTCCGACAAATTCTTGACCCCTGCATTTTTGGGCTACCATTTGTCAGTAGGGGGCGATATCCGAAGCTAAATGAGAAAGGCTCTCAGCCGGGGTGGCCAAACGTGCTCAGCTTAAGAGCCACATAGAATAAACGTCAGATGTTTGCGAGCCACAAGACACGAGCAAATATCACATGTTTTTCTTTTAAAACATGCAAATTTGCTTTTTATTAGCATTAAACGAGACTGCCAAAAGTAAAAGGGGTAAAAACAGTCTGTCTGTTTTTGTCCAACAATATTTGTTTGCTAATGATATTTATTTGTCTGAGAGAGAGGGAGAGAGAGAGGGAGGGAGGGAGATGGAGAGAGAGAGAGGTGGAAAGAGAGAGAAACAAAGAAAGCAAATGGGAGGGAGGGAGGGGGAAGGAAGGAAGGAAGGAAAAGCACGCCTCCCCTTCGCTTCCCCAGCTTGCCCTGCCAGGAGCTACACAATATGTGTGAAAGAGCTGCATGTGGCTCCCGAGCAGTGTTCCCTCTAAGCTGAGTTAGTGTGAGCTAGCTCAGAGTTCTTTAGCCTCCAGCTCACACATTTCTGTCTTCGCTCAGGGAGGACGGCTCCAGAGGAAACTAATTTATGCAGTGGCCAAATCGCCCGCTCACAAAGTAGAATTTTTGCTCACGAAACTCCACAGCTTAGAGGGAGCGTTGCTCCCGAGCCGCAGTTTGGCCACCCCTGTTCTAAGCCATCTTTGGATTCCACTAAAGGTGAGACCCTTCGATCCGCCTCTTGCTTAGCAGTGGTTCTTGGGCTGTCTCCCATCCTGTTAACGGGAACCGCCAAGAGCCAGTTTGGTGTAGTGGTTAAGTGCGCGGACTCTAATCTGGGAGAACCGGGTTTGATTCCCCACTCCTCCACTTGCACCTGCTGGTGTGACCTTGGGTCAGTCACAAGCTCTGGCACAGCTGTCCTTGAAAAAGAGCAGTTTGTGTCAGAGTTCTCTCAGCCCCACCCACCTCACAGGGTGCCTGTTGTGGGGAGGGGAAGGAGATTGTCAGCCGCTATGAGACTCCCAAGTGAAGGGCGGGGTATAAATCCAATCTCTTCTCCTCTTCTTCTTCAAGGCCTGCCACGCCCGGGGTCTTCTCCATGTAAAGCCCTCCGAGTTGTGGCCCTTTCCCTGAGCGTGCGGCTTTCCAGTTTCACGAACAATTCCTAGTTCTTGGGAGTGCTTCAGAAACAGACAACAGGGAGACGGCCACTCACTCTTCTCAGATAAGACGTAATCGAGGGGGAAACGGGCCGGGTAGGAGGCCGACGGGTGCAGAGCAGGGGGCAGAGAGGCTCTGAGCACAGATGGAGCGGGGTGGCTGGCCGGGGTCCCGGCTATCTGGCCCATGGCAGCAGTTCCACCCAAGGCTGGAAGGAGTCGAGTGGGAGAAGTCTCAGCTCTGGGGGGGTGACCCAGGGAGGCAGGGGAGGCTGTGCAGTGAACCTCACCCCCCACTCCCGAAACCAGGCTTGGCTAGGGAGTGAGAGCTCATTTCCTCTTCCTTCCCGGCCTGGCGGAGTCAGGAATGTGCGGCTTGTGCGGCTGTTTGTGGGGTCGAGGGACACCCAGATGACTGGAATGCAGATCTGTCCCACTGTTTCAGCCCACGGCGAGCTTTGGGAGTGTTGATTAGAGAAATCGATGCACAGTCAACTAAACATTAAACCGAAGAAATTATGTCCAGGCTGAAACGGCTGCTGCAGCTGCAAAACAAGGCACTTTATTATTAGATAATGGCTACTAGATAAGTTATTAGATAACCCTGCTGTCTATTAGTTACCTATTATAAAGTGCCTTATTAAGACAGCACCCCCAGTAGAGCGCCCCCAGAGGCCCAGTGAGGGGTGGGCTGGACGGCTTCGAACGCTTTCCTTCTTCGAATCAGAGTCCTGCCAAGCCAAACATTAAATGTCACCGTTAAAAGAGGGCATATCTGCTGCCAGGTGGTATTCTCTCATCTAGGGTGGGCAGTGGCTCAGTAGCACAGCTTTACTTCCAGAAGGTCCCAGGTTCAATCCCCGGCATCCCCACTTAAGAAGGACCAGGCAGTAGGTGATGTGAAAGACCTCTGGAGAATTGCTGAGACCCTGGAGAATTGCTGCCAGGACCCCATACTGACCTGGATCGATCAGTAGTCTGCTTGGTGTGCAGAAGATCTCCGGTTCAATCCCCGGCATCTCCAATTAACAAGGACGAAGCAGTAGGTGATGGGAAAGACCTCCACCTGAGACCCTGGGGAGCGGCTGCCAGTCTGAGTAGGCAATGCTGACTTTGATGGACCAAGGTTCTGATTCCGAATTAGGCAGATTTAATGTAGAGAGGGCCCATGGGTCATTCATCTCCATCTGCTTTGCCTGCAGAAGGGAGCAGGAAGCAGGTGATGCAAAGGACCTCCGCCTGAGACCCCGGAGAGCGGCTGCCAGTCTGAGTAGACAACACTGACCTTAATCTACCAAGGGTCTGTTTCAGTACAAGGCAGCTTCATGGGTTTGGAAGATTGGGGAGGGTCTTTAAGGTGCCCCTGGACCCAACTCTAGGTGTTCTATTGCAGACCAGCACTGACTTATGACAAGTGACGCACGTTTCTCCAGCAGCCGGATTCTGGGCCCGCTGTCACCTTCCGTGGCCATCCTCCCCTTGTGGGGGGCTGAGCCGTCCCCTCGCTGCCGGATTCCTCCGGTCTGATGCTGTTGCCAGAGAGCCAGCCCAGCCCTCGGCCCGCATCTCAGCTCCATGCGCCTCCGGCCGAGCCCTTGGAGCCTGTGAATGGCGTGGGGTCCTCCCTCGTGCACTTCCTCCCCGGGGGCAGAGGCCAAGACCGGCCGGGCTGTCCCTCCTGCCGGGGTCCGGCCGGGGCTTCCCTTTCCTTGCCGCAGCAATCGACTCTCTTCCTGGTATTGTTTCGAGCCACCTTTGGGTTCACGGGTTGCAAAGGCTGCCCTCGGCCCCGGGAGTAGAACATGGGCTGCGGTTATCCAGGGCACGGGGAGCCACCGGGAAGAAGCTGAGCCTTCTCGTTTCTCTGGTCGTGGGCCCAGGTTCCTTCACAGCCAGACCGCCCGCCAGCCCTCGGGCTCCGAGAGAGGCACGGATCCAGAATTTTTCTTGTGTCACTCTCCATGTGTCGGGCAGCCTGCGTTCTTGAGCTACGTACGGGGGGCTCACCATGGCCTTGATGCACTGGGGACCAGTGTTCCCTCTAAGATGAGTGAGTGTGAGCTAGCACACAGTTTTTTAGCCTCCAGCGCACAGATTTCTGTCTTCGCTCAGGAAGGATGGGGCTCCAGAGCAAACTAATTTCTGCCGTAGCCAAATCGCTGGCTCACAGCTTTAATGCCAGCAGCTCACAAAGTAGAATTTTTGCTCACAAGACTCCACAGCTTAACGGGAGCATTGCTGGGGACTGATAGAATCACAGAGTGGGAAGGGGGGACCTCCAGGGTAATCTAGTCCAACCCTCTGCAGAATGCATGAAATTCACAACTACCTCCCCATCCACACCCACAGTGACCCCTGTTCCATGCCCAGGAGATGACAAAAAACCTCCAGGATCCGTGGCCAAACTGGCCTGGAGAACAATGGCTTCCTGACCCCAAAGTGGTGATCAGCATTTCCCTGGGTGTGGACTCATAAAATCACAGAGTGGGAAGGAGGACCTGCAGGGTCATCTAGTCCAACCCCCTCCAGAATGCAGGAAATTCACAAATACCCCCAGTGAGCCCTGTTCCATGCCCAGACGATGGCAAAAAACCTCCAGGATCCCCGGCCAAACTGGCCTGGAGAAAAATGGCTTCCTGGCCCCAAAGTGGTGACCGGCATTTCCCTGGGCGTGTCAGAAAGGGCCCCAATGAGAACTAAGCCCTGAGGCAACCCTTCCTGCCCTCCCTCTCAGGATCTGCCCAAGTCCACAGGATCCGCATGGCTGTCAGATGGCCATCAAGCCTCTGTTTGAAAACTTCCAGAGCAGGAGCACCCA